>NW_026970143.1:0-300000 GCF_028390025.1 Pseudophryne corroboree | reverse complement strand
TTGGCTTTGTGGACACTTTTCAGAGAACAAATTTGCTAGCATAAAAATAAATTCCAGAAAATGAAGAGCTGTTTAATCACTCAATTGGATTTTTCTGCCAGCATATTTTTTTTCTCTGCAACCCACTGCTAAATTGTGCTTCCTAGCTGTTTTTTATAAAATCACTGAATCAAATCTAACTCTGATTACATCAGAGAAGGCCAGGTACCCTACACAATAAGAGGGGGTTTGAAATTTTGACTTGTCTACTTAAATATCACCAAAATCTGATCACAAGGTCAATTACGTCCCTGGGTGGGATTGAACCACCGACCTTTTGGTTAATAGCCGAACACACTAACCGATTGCGCCACCAAGACACTTTGCGAACAGTACATACTAACAAAGGCTAATAAGCATACATCTAGAACGTTTCCTAGAAAAATATTAAAAAATCAATAATCTGGAGAGTTTTTGTAAGATGTTTCTTCCATCAACCAATGAATAAACACATTGGTACTTTCCCATGATGAGGGAGTGCTTCAGGATCTCTTGCACTTACATGTGCAGCAGAGTACTGCAATGGAAGCATGCTGGACCCATAACCCAGAGGTAGGCAGATTGAAACTATCCTTTGCTATATGCATTTTTTTTTGTTAATTTAAGTAATCAAAACTGGGATTGATATTTTTGCTCTTTTATTTTTACTTAAAGTACAATAACTTTTACCATTTTAATTTGTTTTAATAGTATATTGACAGTATAGTTTTCTTTCAAAAATCCACTTAATTTTCTTTACCCTATTATTAAAATGGTAATTGACAAAAAAAACTACATTGTCACCAGAAGAGCAATACAAAATGTACAAGTGATATATTAAAATCATCTTTCCAGCTTGAATTTCAATGATGCATTGGGGCAACAATTTTGTGAGAAACATATTCACCCTTAAATAAAGATTTTCGTAATTTCTTACCTGTGTGCTAATTAGATATCACCTTGTTTTCACATTAAACAGACTTCCACATGAGAAAGCAGCAAGGATGCAGTGGCGTTAATGTTTCCTGGTGTCAACCTGTATTATTTCAGTAGACATTGAAATGAGGATGCATCTTGCTGCCTTTCCAATGAAGCAAGTTTAATTTAGTAATAGGTGAAAAACCATCCCTACAAAGGTGTTAATCAGAGACTTGGCTTTGTGGACACTTTTCAGAGAACAAATTTGTTAGCATAAAAATAAAGCCAGAAAATGAAGAGCTGTTTAATCACGCAATTAGATTTTTTTGCCAGCATATTTCTTTTTCTCTGCAACCCACTGCTAAATTGTGCTTCCTAGATGTTTTTATAAAATCACTGAATCAAATCTAACTCTGATTACATCAGAGAAGGCCAGGTACCCTACACCATAACAGGGGGTATGAAATTTGACTTGTCTACTTAAAGATCACCAAAATCTGATAACAAGGTCAATTAGGTCCCTGGGTGGGATTGAACCACCAACCTTTTGGTTAATAGCCGTACATACTAACTGATTGCGCCACAGAGACACTTTGCAAAAGTTCATACTGACAAAGGCTAATAAGCATTCATCTAAAACGTTTCCTAGAAAAACTTTAAAAAGTCAATAATCTGGAGAGTTTTTGTAAGATGTTTCTTCCATCAACCAACGAAGAAACACATTGGTACTTTCCCATGATGAGTGAGTGCTTCAGGATCTCTTGCACTTACATGTGCAGCAGAGTACTGCAATGGAAGCATGCTGGGCCCATAACCCAGAGGTAGGCAGATTGAAACTATCCTCTGCTATATGCATTTTTTTTTGTTAATTAAAGTAATCCAAAACTGGGATTGATATTTTGGCTCTTTTATTTTTACTTAAAGTACAATAACTTTTACCATTTTAATTTGTTTTAATAGTATATTGACAGTATTGTTTTCTTTCAAAAATCCACTTCATTTTCTTTACCCTATTATTAAAATGGTAATTGACAAAAACAAACTACATTGTCACCAGAAGAGCAATACAAAATGTACAAGTGATATATTAAAATCATCTTTCCAGCTTGAATTTCAATGATGCATTGGGGCAACGATTTTGTGAGAAACATCTTCACCCTTAAATAAAGATTTTCTTAATTCCTTACCTGTGTGCTAATTAGATATCACCTTGTTTTCATATTAAACAGACTTTTACATGAGAAAGCAGCAAGGATGCAGTGGCGTTAATGTTTCCTGGTGTCAACCTGTATTATTTCAGTAGACATTGAAATGAGGATGCATCTTGCTGCCTTTCCAATGAAGCAAGTTTAATTTAGTAATAGGTGAAAAACCATCCTTACAAAGGTGTTAATCAGAGACTTGGCTTTGTGGACACTTTTCAGAGAACAAATTTGTTAGCATAAAAATAAAGCCAGAAAATAAAGAGCTGTTTAATCACTCAATTGGATTTTTCTGCCAGCATATTTTTTTTCTCTGCAACCCACTGCTAAATTGTGCTTCCTAGCTGTTTTTATAAAATCACTGAATCAAATCTAACTCTGATTACATCAGAGAAGGCCAAGTACCCTACACCTTAACAGGGGGTTTGAAATTTTGACTTGTCTACTTAAAGATCACCAAAATCTGATAACAAGGTCAATTAGGTCCCTAGGTGGGATTAAACCACCAACCTTTTGGTTAAAAGCCGTACATACTAACTGATTGCGCCACAGAGACACTTTGCAAATTTCCATACTGACAAAGGCTAATAAGCATTCATCTAAAACGTTTCCTAGCAAAACTTTAAAAAGTCAATAATCTGGAGAGTTTTTGTAAGATGTTTCTTCCATCAACCAACGAAGAAACACATTGGTACTTTCCCATGATGAGTGAGTGCTTCAGGATCTCTTGAACTTACATGTGCAGCAGAGTACTGCAATGGAAGCATGCTGGGCCCATAACCCAGAGGTAGGCAGATTGAAACTATCCTCTGCTATATGCATTTTTTTTTTGTTAATTAAAGTAATCCAAAACTGGGATTGATATTTTGTCTCTTTTATTTTTACTTAAAGTACAATAACTTTTACCATTTTAATTTGTTTTAATAGTATATTGACAGTATTGTTTTCTTTCAAAAATCCACTTAATTTTCTTTACCCTATTATTAAAATGGTAATTGACAAAAACAAACTACATTGTCACCAGAAGAGCAATACAAAATGTACAAGTGATATATTAAAATCATCTTTCCAGCTTGAATTTCAATGATGCATTGGGTCAACAATTTTGTGAGAAACATCTTCACCCTTAAATAAAGATTTTCTTAATTCCTTACCTGTGTGCTAATTAGATATCACCTTGTTTTCACATTAAACAGACTTCCACATGAGAAAGCAGCAAGGATGCAGTGGCGTTAATGTTTCCTGGTGTCAACCTGTATTATTTCAGTAGACATTGAAATGAGGATGCATCTTGCTGCCTTTCCAATGAAGCAAGTTTAATTTAGTAATAGGTGAAAAACCATCCTTACAAAGGTGTTAATCAGAGACTTGGCTTTGTGGACACTTTTCAGAGAACAAATTTGTTAGCATAAAAATAAAGCCAGAAAATGAAGAGCTGTTTAATCACTCGATTGGATTTTTCTGCCAGCATATTTTTTTTCTCTGCAACCCACTGCTAAATTGTGCTTCCTAGCTGTTTTTTATAAAATCACTGAATCAAATCTAACTCTGATTACATCAGAGAAGGCCATGTACCCTACACCATAAGAGGAGGTTTGAAATTTTGACTTGTCTACTTAAATATCACCAAAATCTGATCACAAGGTTAATTACGTCCCTGGGTGGGATTGAACCACCAACCTTTTGGTTAATAGCCGAACACACTAACCGATTGCGCCACAGAGACACTTTGCAAACAGTACATACTGACAAAGGCTAATAAGCATACATCTAGAACGTTTCCTAGAAAAACATTAAAAAATCAATAATCTGGAGAGTTTTTGTAAGATGTTTCTTCCATCAACCAATGAATAAACACATTGGTACTTTCCCATGATGAGTGAGTGCTTCAGGATCTCTTGCACTTACATGTGCAGCAGAGTACTGCAATGGAAGCATGCTGGACCCATAACCCAGAGGTAGGCAGATTGAAACTATCCTTTGTTATATGCATTTTTTTTTGTTAATTTAAGTAATCAAAACTGGGATTGATATTTTTGCTCTTTTATTTTTACTTAAAGTACAATAACTTTTACCATTTTAATTTGTTTTAATAGTATATTGACAGTATAGTTTTCTTTCAAAAATCCGCTTAATTTTCTTTACCCTATTATTAAAATGGTAATTGACAAAAAAAACTACATTGTCACCAGAAGAGCAATACAAAATGTACAAGTGATATATTAAAATCATCTTTCCAGCTTGAATTTCAAAGATGCATTGGGGCAACAATTTTGTGAGAAACATCTTCACCCTTAAATAAAGATTTTCGGAATTTCTTACCTGTGTGCTAATTAGATATCACCTTGTTTTCACATTAAACAGACTTCCACATGAGAAAGCAGCAAGGATGCAGTGGCGTTAATGTTTCCTGTTGTCAACTTGTATTATTTCAGTAGACATTGAAATGAGGATGCATCTTGCTGCCTTTCCAATGAAGCAAGTTTAATTTAGTAATAGGTGAAAAACCATCCCTACAAAGGTGTTAATCAGAGACTTGGCTTTGTGGACACTTTTCAGAGAACAAATTTGTTAGCATAAAAATAAAGCCAGAAAATGAAGAGCTGTTTAATCACGCAATTTGATTTTTCTGCCAGCATATTTCTTTTTCTCTGCAACCCACTGCTAAATTGTGCTTCCTAGATGTTTTTATAAAATCACTGAATCAAATCTAACTCTGATTACATCAGAGAAGGCCAGGTACCCTACACCATAACAGGGGGTATGAAATTTGACTTGTCTACTTAAATATCACCAAAATCTGATAACAAGGACAATTGGTGGGATTGAACCACCAACCTTTTGGTTAATAGCCGTACATACTAACTGATTGCGCCACAGAGACACTTTGCAAAAGTTCATACTGACAAAGGCTAATAAGCATTCATCTAAAACGTTTCCTAGAAAAACTTTAAAATGTCAATTATCTGGAGAGTTTTTGTAAGATGTTTCTTCCATCAACCAACGAAGAAACACATTGGTACTTTCCCATGATGAGTGAGTGCTTCAGGATCTCTTGCACTTACATGTGCAGCAGAGTACTGCAATGGAAGCATGCTGGGCCCATAACCCAGAGGTAGGCAGATTGAAACTATCCTCTGCTATATGCATTTTTTTTTGTTAATTAAAGTAATCCAAAACTCGGATTGATATTTTGTCTCTTTTATTTTTACTTAAAGTACAATAACTTTTACCATTTTAATTTGTTTTAATAGTATATTGACAGTATTGTTTTCTTTCAAAAATCCACTTCATTTTCTTTACCCTATTATTAAAATGGTAATTGACAAAAACAAACTACATTGTCACCAGAAGAGCAATACAAAATGTACAAGTGATATATTAAAATCATCTTTCCAGCTTGAATTTCAATGATGCATTGGGTCAACAATTTTGTGAGAAACATCTTCACCCTTAAATAAAGATTTTCTTAATTCCTTACCTGTGTGCTAATTAGATATCACCTTGTTTTCACATTAAACAGACTTCCACATGAGAAAGCAGCAAGGATGCAGTGGCGTTAATGTTTCCTGGTGTCAACTTGTATTATTTCAGTAGACATTGAAATGAGGATGCATCTTGCTGCCTTTCCAATGAAGCAAGTTTAATTTAGTAATAGGTGAAAAACCATCCTTACAAAGGTGTTAATCAGAGACTTGGCTTTGTGGACACTTTTCAGAGAACAAATTTGTTAGCATAAAAATAAAGCCAGAAAATGAAGAGCTGTTTAATCACTCGATTGGATTTTTCTGCCAGCAAATTTTTTTTCTCTGCAACCCACTGCTAAATTGTGCTTCCTAGCTGTTTTTTATAAAATCACTGAATCAAATCTAACTCTGATTACATCAGAGAAGGCCATGTACCCTACACCATAAGAGGAGGTTTGAAATTTTGACTTGTCTACTTAAATATCACCAAAATCTGATCACAAGGTTAATTACATCCCTGGGTGGGATTGAACCACCAACCTTTTGGTTAACAGCCAAACACACTAACCGATTGCGCCACAGAGACACTTTGCAAAAAGTACATACTGACAAAGGCTAATAAGCATACATCTAGAACGTTTCCTAGAAAAACATTAAAAAATCAATAATCTGGAGAGTTTTTGTAAGATGTTTCTTCCATCAACCAACGAATAAACACATTGGTACTTTCCCATGATGAGTGAGTGCTTCAGGATCTCTTGCACTTACATGGGCAGCAGAGTACTGCAATGGAAGCATGCTGGACCCATAACCCAGAGGTAGGCAGATTGAAACTATCCTTTGCTATATGCATTTTTTTTGTTAATTTAAGTAATCAAAACTGGGATTGATATTTTTGCTCTTTTATTTTTACTTAAAGTACAATAACTTTTACCATTTTAATTTGTTTTAATAGTATATTGACAGTATAGTTTTCTTTCAAAAATCCACTTAATTTTCTTTACCCTGTTATTAAAATGGTAATTGACAAAAAAACTACATTGTCACCAGAAGAGCAATACAAAATGTACAAGTGATATATTAAAATCATCTTTCCAGCTTGAATTTCAATGATGCATTGGGGCAACAATTTTGTGAGAAACATCTTCACCCTTAAATAAAGATTTTCGTAATTCCTTACCTGTGTGCTAATTAGATATCACCTTGTTTTCACATTAAACAGACTTCCATGTGAGAAAGCAGCAAAGATGCAGTGGCGTTAATGTTTCCTGGTGTCAACCTGTATTATTTCAGTAGACATTGAAATGAGGATGCATCTTGCTGCCTTTCCAATGAAGCAAGTTTAATTTAGTAATAGGTGAAAAACCATCCTTACAAAGGTGTTAATCAGAGACTTGGCTTTGTGGACACTTTTCAGAGAACAAATTTGTTAGCATAAAAATAAATTCCAGAAAATGAAGAGCTGTTTAATCACTCAATTGGATTTTTCTGCCAGCATATTTTTTTTCTCTGCAACCCACTGCTAAATTGTGCTTCCTAGCTGTTTTTTATAAAATCACTGAATCAAATCTAACTCTGATTACATCAGAGAAGGCCAGGTACCCTACACAATAAGAGGGGGTTTGAAATTTTGACTTGTCTACTTAAATATCACCAAAATCTGATCACAAGGTCAATTACGTCCCTGGGTGGGATTGAACCACCAACCTTTTGGTTAATAGCCGAACACACTAACCGATTGCGCCACCGAGACACTTTGCAAACAGTACATACTGACAAAGGCTAATAAGCATACATCTAGAACGTTTCCTAGAAAAATATTAAAAAATCAATAATCTGGAGAGTTTTTGTAAGATGTTTCTTCCATCAACCAATGAATAAACACATTGGTACTTTCCCATGATGAGGGAGTGCTTCAGGATCTCTTGCACTTACATGTGCAGCAGAGTACTGCAATGGAAGCATGCTGGACCCATAACCCAGAGGTAGGCAGATTGAAACTATCCTTTGCTATATGCATTTTTTTTGGTTAATTTAAGTAATCAAAACTGGGATTGATATTTTTGCTCTTTTATTTTTACTTAAAGTACAATAACTTTTACCATTTTAATTTGTTTTAATAGTATATTGACAGTATAGTTTTCTTTCAAAAATCCACTTAATTTTCTTTACCCTATTATTAAAATGGTAATTGACAAAAAAAACTACATTGTCACCAGAAGAGCAATACAAAATGTACAAGTGATATATTAAAATCATCTTTCCAGCTTGAATTTCAATGATGCATTGGGGCAACAATTTTGTGAGAAACATCTTCACCCTTAAATAAAGATTTTCGTAATTTCTTACCTGTGTGCTAATTAGATATCACCTTGTTTTCACATTAAACAGACTTCCACATGAGAAAGCAGCAAGGATGCAGTGGCGTTAATGTTTCCTGGTGTCAACCTGTATTATTTCAGTAGACATTGAAATGAGGATGCATCTTGCTGCCTTTCCAATGAAGCAAGTTTAATTTAGTAATAGGTGAAAAACCATCCCTACAAAGGTGTTAATCAGAGACTTGGCTTTGTGGACACTTTTCAGAGAACAAATTTGTTAGCATAAAAATAAAGCCAGAAAATGAAGAGCTGTTTAATCACGCAATTTGATTTTTTTGCCAGCATATTTCTTTTTCTCTGCAACCCACTGCTAAATTGTGCTTCCTAGATGTTTTTATAAAATCACTGAATCAAATCTAACTCTGATTACATCAGAGAAGGCCAGGTACCCTACACCATAACAGGGGGTATGAAATTTGACTTGTCTACTTAAAGATCACCAAAATCTGATAACAAGGTCAATTAGGTCCCTGGGTGGGATTGAACCAACAACCTTTTGGTTAATAGCCGTACATACTAACTGATTGCGCCACAGAGACACTTTGCAAAAGTTCATACTGACAAAGGCTAATAAGCATTCATCTAAAACGTTTCCTAGAAAAACTTTAAAAAGTCAATAATCTGGAGAGTTTTTGTAAGATGTTTCTTCCATCAACCAACGAAGAAACACATTGGTACTTTCCCATGATGAGTGAGTGCTTCAGGATCTCTTGCACTTACATGTGCAGCAGAGTACTGCAATGGAAGCATGCTGGGCCCATAACCCAGAGGTAGGCAGATTGAAACTATCCTCTGCTATATGCATTTTTTTGTTTGTTAATTAAAGTAATCCAAAACTGGGATTGATATTTTGTCTCTTTTATTTTTACTTAAAGTACAATAACTTTTACCATTTTAATTTGTTTTAATAGTATATTGACAGTATTGTTTTCTTTCAAAAATCCACTTCATTTTCTTTACCCTATTATTAAAATGGTAATTGACAAAAACAAACTACATTGTCACCAGAAGAGCAATACAAAATGTACAAGTGATATATTAAAATCATCTTTCCAGCTATAATTTCAATGATGCATTGGGGCAACGATTTTGTGAGAAACATCTTCACCCTTAAATAAAGATTTTCTTAATTCCTTACCTGTGTGCTAATTAGATATCACCTTGTTTTCACATTAAACAGACTTCCACATGAGAAAGCAGCAAGGATGCAGTGGCGTTAATGTTTCCTGGTGTCAACCTGTATTATTTCAGTAGACATTGAAATGAGGATGCATCTTGCTGCCTTTCCAATGAAGCAAGTTTAATTTAGTAATAGGTGAAAAACCATCCTTACAAAGGTGTTAATCAGAGACTTGGCTTTGTGGACACTTTTCAGAGAACAAATTTGTTAGCATAAAAATAAAGCCAGAAAATAAAAAACTGTTTAATCACTCAATTGGATTTTTCTGCCAGCATATTTTTTTTCTCTGCAACCCACTGCTAAATTGTGCTTCCAAGCTGTTTTTATAAAATCACTGAATCAAATCTAACTCTGATTACATTAGAGAAGGCCAAGTACCCTACACCATAACAGGGGGTTTGAAATTTTGACTTGTCTACTTAAAGATCACCAAAATCTGATAACAAGGTCAATTAGGTCCCTGGGTGGGATTGAACCACCAACCTTTTGGTTAATAGCCGTACATACTAACTGATTGCGCCACAGAGACACTTTGCAAAAGTCCATACTGACAAAGGCTAATAAGCATTCATCTAAAACGTTTCCTAGCAAAACTTTAAAAAGTCAATAATCTGGAGAGTTTTTGTAAGATGTTTCTTCCATCAACCAACGAAGAAACACATTGGTACTTTCCCATGATGAGTGAGTGCTTCAGGATCTCTTGCACTTACATGTGCAGCAGAGTACTGCAATGGAAGCATGCTGGACCCATAACCCAGAGGTAGGCAGATTGAAACTATCCTCTGCTGTATGCTTTTTTTTTTTGTTAATTAAAGTAATCCAAAACTGGGATTGATATTTTGTCTCTTTTATTTTTACTTAAAGTACAATAACTTTTACCATTTTAATTTGTTTTAATAGTATATTGACAGTATTGTTTTCTTTCAAAAATCCACTTCATTTTCTTTACCCTATTATTAAAATGGTAATTGACAAAAAAAACTACATTGTCACCAGAAGAGCAATACAAAATGTACAAGTGATATATTAAAATCATCTTTCCAGCTTGAATTTCAATGATGCATTGGGGCAACAATTTTGTGAGAAACATCTTCACCCTTAAATAAAGATTTTCGTAATTTCTTACCTGTGTGCTAATTAGATATCACCTTGTTTTCACATTAAACAGACTTCCACATGAGAAAGCAGCAAGGATGCAGTGGCGTTAATGTTTCCTGGTGTCAACCTGTATTATTTCAGTAGACATTGAAATGAGGATGCATCTTGCTGCCTTTCCAATGAAGCAAGTTTAATTTAGTAATAGGTGAAAAACCATCCTTACAAAGGTGTTAATCAGAGACTTGGCTTTGTGGACACTTTTCAGAGAACAAATTTGTTAGCATAAAAATAAAGCCAGAAAATGAAGAGCTGTTTAATCACGCAATTTGATTTTTTTGCCAGCATATTTCTTTTTCTCTGCAACCCACTGCTAAATTGTGCTTCCTAGATGTTTTTATAAAATCACTGAATCAAATCTAACTCTGATTACATCAGAGAAGGCCAGGTACCCTACACCATAACAGGGGGTATGAAATTTGACTTGTCTACTTAAAGATCACCAAAATCTGATAACAAGGTCAATTAGGTCCCTGGGTGGGATTGAACCACCAACCTTTTGGTTAATAGCCGTACATACTAACTGATTGCGCCACAGAGACACTTTGCAAAAGTTCATACTGACAAAGGCTAATAAGCATTCATCTAAAACGTTTCCTAGAAAAACTTTAAAAAGTCAATAATCAGGAGAGTTTTTGTAAGATGTTTCTTCCATCAACCAACGAAGAAACACATTGGTACTTTCCCATGATGAGTGAGTGCTTCAGGATCTCTTGCACTTACATGTGCAGCAGAGTACTGCAATGGAAGCATGCTGGGCCCATAACCCAGAGGTAGGCAGATTGAAACTATCCTCTGCTATATGCATTTTTTTGTTTGTTAATTAAAGTAATCCAAAACTGGGATTGATATTTTGTCTCTTTTATTTTTACTTAAAGTACAATAACTTTTACCATTTTAATTTGTTTTAATAGTATATTGACAGTATTGTTTTCTTTCAAAAATCCACTTCATTTTCTTTACCCTATTATTAAAATGGTAATTGACAAAAACAAACTACATTGTCACCAGAAGAGCAATACAAAATGTACAAGTGATATATTAAAATCATCTTTCCAGCTATAATTTCAATGATGCATTGGGGCAACGATTTTGTGAGAAACATCTTCACCCTTAAATAAAGATTTTCTTAATTCCTTACCTGTGTGCTAATTAGATATCACCTTGTTTTCACATTAAACAGACTTCCACATGAGAAAGCAGCAAGGATGCAGTGGCGTTAATGTTTCCTGGTGTCAACCTGTATTATTTCAGTAGACATTGAAATGAGGATGCATCTTGCTGCCTTTCCAATGAAGCAAGTTTAATTTAGTAATAGGTGAAAAACCATCCTTACAAAGGTGTTAATCAGAGACTTGGCTTTGTGGACACTTTTCAGAGAACAAATTTGTTAGCATAAAAATAAAGCCAGAAAATAAAAAACTGTTTAATCACTCAATTGGATTTTTCTGCCAGCATATTTTTTTTCTCTGCAACCCACTGCTAAATTGTGCTTCCTAGCTGTTTTTATAAAATCACTGAATCAAATCTAACTCTGATTACATCAGAGAAGGCCAAGTACCCTACACCATAACAGGGGGTTTGAAATTTTGACTAGTCTACTTAAAGATCACCAAAATCTGATAACAAGGTCAATTAGGTCCCTGGGTGGGATTGAACCACCAACCTTTTGGTTAATAGCCGTACATACTAACTGATTGCGCCACAGAGACACTTTGCAAAAGTCCATACTGACAAAGGCTAATAAGCATTCATCTAAAACGTTTCCTAGCAAAACTTTAAAAAGTCAATAATCTGGAGAGTTTTTGTAAGATGTTTCTTCCATCAACCAACGAAGAAACACATTGGTACTTTCCCATGATGAGTGAGTGCTTCAGGATCTCTTGCACTTACATGTGCAGCAGAGTACTGCAATGGAAGCATGCTGGACCCATAACCCAGAGGTAGGCAGATTGAAACTATCCTCTGCTGTATGCTTTTTTTTTTGTTAATTAAAGTAATCCAAAACTGGGATTGATATTTTGGCTCTTTTATTTTTACTTAAAGTACAATAACTTTTACCATTTTAATTTGTTTTAATAGTATATTGACAGTATTGTTTTCTTTCAAAAATCCACTTAATTTTATTTACCCTATTATTAAAATGGTAATTGACAAAAACAAACTACATTGTCACCAGAAGAGCAATACAAAATGTACAAGTGATATATTAAAATCATCTTTCCAGCTTGAATTTCAATGATGCATTGGGGCAACGATTTTGTGAGAAACATCTTCACCCTTAAATAAAGATTTTCTTAATTCCTTACCTGTGTGCTAATTAGATAATTAGATATCACCTTGTTTTCACATTAAACAGACTTCCACATGAGAAAGCAGCAAGGATGCAGTGGCGTTAATGTTTCCTGGTGTCAACCTGAATTATTTCAGTAGACATTGAAATGAGGATGCATCTTGCTGACAGCCAACATCCCGAAGGCGAGTATTGGAGGGAGGGTTAGGACCGGGGGAGGGGGTGTTAGGGAAGGCACTAGGGGGGGGGGGGTTAGTCCTAGCTGCCACCCCCTGAGGGTTAGCCCTATCCGCCACCCCCCCAGAGGGTTAGGATTAGGTATCATATGACTGCTGGAATCCCGAGCGCCGGATGCCATACCCAACCCCCTTTACTTTTTCAGGCATTTCTATCTCTCCTCTCTCTATGGTGTTCCGATTGCCCACTTTCCCTTGTGCTTTTCTCTCTCTCTCTCTCTCCTTTGTTTAGAGCATCAGTTTCTGTAGTCCACTTTATCCTTATTTTTTCCAGTGTTTCACTATCTCTCTGATGTAATGAGGATGTATGGTCTAGAGGGATCAGTAATGCATTGTACTGTATAGAGGCGTCAGGGATGTAGCGTAGGGTATAGAGGCGTCAGGGATGTAGCGTAGGTTATAGAGGCATCAGGAATGTAGCGTAGGGAATAGAGGCATCAGGGATGTAGCGTAGGGTATAGAGGCGTCAGGGATGTAGCATAGGGAATAGAGGCGTCAGGGATGTAGCGTAGGGAATAGAGGCGTCAGGGATTTAGCTTAGGAAATATAGGCATCAGGGATGTACTAGCAGGTATATAGAGGTCAGTGTACTGTATAGAGGGTAGAGATGAGCGGGTTCGGTTCCTCGGAATCCGAACCCGCCCGAACTTCAGGTTTTTTTACACGGGGCCGAGCGACTCGGATCTTCCCGCCTTGCTCGGTTAACCCGAGCGCGCCCGAACGTCATCATCCCGCTGTCGGATTCTCGCGAGGCTCGTATTCTATCGCGAGACTCGGATTCTATATAAGGAGCCGCGCGTCGCCGCCATTTTCACACGTGCATTGAGATTGATAGGGAGAGGACGTGGCTGGCGTCCTCTCCGTTTAGACTAGAGTACTAGAGAGAGACACAAATTTTGGGGAGCATATTATTAGGAGGAGTACTACTTGCTGCTGATAGTGTGACCAGTGACCACCAGTTTAATTAATCCGTTCTCTGCCTGAAAAAAAACGATACACAGTGTGACACAGTCACATACCATATCTGTGCTCAGCCCAGTGTGCTGCATTATATGTAATACTGTATATCATTATCTGACTGTGCTGAGTGCTCACTGCTCACACAGCTTAATTGTGGGGGAGACTGGGGAGCAGTTATAGCAGGAGTACATATTTTAAGTACAGTGCACACTTTTGCTGCCAGAGTGCCACTGCCAGTGTGACTGACCAGTGACCACTGACCACCAGTATTGTGATTGTCTGCTGACCACCAGTATATTGTGATTGTCTGCCTGAAAAAGTTAAACACTCGTCGTGTGGTGTTTTTATAAACGCATTCTGCAGACAGTGTCCAGCAGGTCCGTCATTACATAATATATACCTGTCCGGCTGCAGTACTAGTGTGATATATATATATATTTTAATTTTATCTCACTATCATCCAGTCTATATTAGCAGCAGACACAGTACGGTAGTCCACGGCTGTAGCTACCTCTGTGTCGGCAGTCGCTCGTCCATCCATAATTGTATACCACCTACCCGTGGTTTTTTTTTTCTATCTTCTTGATACTAGTAGCTTACTTTAGGAGTCTGCAGTGCTGAGTCTGACAGACAGTGTCCAGCAGGTCCGTCATTACATAATATATACCTGTCCGGCTGCAGTACTAGTGTGATATATAATATATATATATTTTAATTTTATCTCATTATCATCCAGTCTATATTAGCAGCAGACACAGTACGGTAGTCCACGGCTGTAGCTACCTCTGTGTCGGCAGTCGCTCGTCCATCCATAATTGTATACCACCTACCCGTGTTTTTTCTTTTCTTCTATCTTCTTGATACTAGTAGCTTACTTTAGGAGTCTGCAGTGCTGACAGACAGTGTCCAGCAGGTCCGTCATTACATAATATATACCTGTCCGGCGCCAGTACTAGTGTGATATATATATATATATATATATTTTAATTTTATCTCATTATCATCCAGTCTATATTAGCAGCAGACACAGTACGGTAGTCCACGGCTGTAGTAGCTACCTCTGTGTCGGCAGTCGCTCGTCCATCCATAATTGTATACCACCTACCCGTGTTTTTTTTTTTTCTATCTTCTTGATACTAGTAGCTTACTTTAGGAGTCTGCAGTGCTGACAGACAGTGTCCAGCAGGTCCGTCATTACATAATATATACCTGTCCGGCTGCAGTACTAGTGTGATATATATATATATTTTAATTTTATCTCATTATCATCCAGTCTATATTAGCAGCAGACACAGTACGGTAGTCCACGGCTGTAGCTACCTCTGTGTCGGCAGTCGCTCGTCCATCCATAATTGTATACCACCTACCCGTGTTTTTTTTTTTTCTATCTTCTTGATACTAGTAGCTTACTTTAGGAGTCTGCAGTGCTGACAGACAGTGTCCAGCAGGTCCGTCATTACATAATATATACCTGTCCGGCTGCAGTACTAGTGTGATATATATATATATATTTTAATTTTATCTCATTATCATCCAGTCTATATTAGCAGCAGACACAGTACGGTAGTCCACGGCTGTAGTTACCTCTGTGTCGGCAGTCGCTCGTCCATCCATAATTGTATACCACCTACCCGTGGTTTTTTTTTTTCTATCTTCTTGATACTAGTAGCTTACTTTAGGAGTCTGCAGTGCTGACAGACAGTGTCCAGAAGGTCCGTCATTACATAATATATACCTGTCCGGCTGCAGTACTAGTGTGATATATATATATATATTTTAATTTTATCTCATTATCATCCAGTCTATATTAGCAGCAGACACAGTACGGTAGTCCACGGCTGTAGCTACCTCTGTGTCGGCAGTCGCTCGTCATCCATAAGTATACTAGTATCCATCCATCTCCATTGTTTACCTGAGGTGCCTTTTAGTTGTGCCTATTAAAATATGGAGAACAAAAATGTTGAGGTTCCAAAAATAGGGAAAGATCAAGATCGACTTCCACCTCGTGCTGAAGCTGCTGCCACTAGTCATGGCCGAGACGATGAAATGCCAGCAACGTTGTCTGCCAAGGCCGATGCCCAATGTCATAGTACAGAGCATGTAAAATCCAAAACACCAAATATCAGTAAAAAAAGGACTCAAAAATCTAAAATAAAATTGTCGGAGGAGAAGCGTAAACTTGCCAATATGCCATTTACCACACGGAGTGGCAAGGAACGGCTGAGGCCCTGGCCTATGTTCATGGCTAGTGGTTCAGCTTCACATGAGGATGGAAGCACTCAGCCTCTCGCTAGAAAAATGAAAAGACTCAAGCTGGCAAAAGCACAGCAAAGAACTGTGCGTTCTTTGAAATCCCAAATCCACAAGGAGAGTCCAATTGTGTCGGTTGCGATGCCTGACCTTCCCAACACTGGACGTGAAGAGCATGCGCCTTCCACCATTTGCACGCCCCCTGCAAGTGCTGGAAGGAGCACCCGCAGTCCAGTTCCTGATAGTCAGATTTGTTTGTTTTTGGATTTTTGGATCAGGTTTGTTTTTGGATTTCAAGTCCTGCCTTCTGGTTTGGCCACGGCACCTCGGATATTCACCAAGGTCATGGCCGTGATGACGACCCTTCACCATCAGAGAATCAGGATCCTGCCAAATCTGGACGACTTGCTGATCCTGGTGAACTCCCAAGAGGTTCTCCACAGTTATCTGGAACTGGCGGTCCAATTCCTAAAAGTCCACGGGTGGCTCATCAACTGAAAAAAGTCCTCGCTGGTCCCTGCTCGGAACATTGTGCACCTAGGGGCACTGCTGGACACACACAGCCAACAATTGTTTCTGTCTCCAGAGAAAGTCCTGAAAATTCAGGACAGTATCGTCCTCTCTCGCCCAAGAGTGTTGATACACACAGCGATGCAAGTACTAGACCTCATGGTGTCGGCTTTCGATATGGTAGAGTACGCTCAATTTCATTACCGCCCTCTGCAGAGGTTAATCCTCTCCAAGTGGGACGGCCTGCCTCATCGGATGATGTCTCAAATGATCTCCTTGACTCCGGAGGTTCGTCTGACACTGAGCTGGTGGCTACAGGACCAACAGTTGAGCAGGGGCCATCCCTTCTGGATCTCCAACTGTGTCCTCCTGACAATGGATGCCAGTCTTTTGGGCTGGGCCATGGTGTTGGAGCAACACTTTCTCCAGGGTCGGTGGACCAGGGAGGAATCTCTCCTCCTGATATACATTCTGGAATTGCAGGCAGTGTTCAATTAATTGACACTGGCCCTGCCTCTAGTACAAAACAGGCCTGTTCAAGTACAATCTGACAACGCCACCATGGTAGTGTACACAAATCATCAAGGCGGCACTCGAAACTGCATGGCAAAGCTGGAAGTATCAAAAATCCTCCGTTGGGTAGAAAGTCATCTGACAGCAATATCGGCAGTGTTCATTCCCGGAGTCCTCAACTAGGAAGCGGATTTCCTCAGTCGTCAGGACGTTCACGCTGGAGAGTGGAGAGGCCGCAGCAGAAATGTCTGCACTGGTGTCAGTAGGTGACTGAGGCAGGGATGACTTGGAGATAGTGGGTGACTGAAGCATGTATGAGTGGGAGATAGTGGGTGACTGAGGCCGGGGTGACTGGGAGATAGTGGGTGACAGGGAGATAGTGGGTTACTGAGGGAGGGGTGATAGGAAGGGGTTGAGTAAGTATGGGAAGAAAGTGGGTGACAGGTATAATAAATGACTAAGGCAGGGGTGATAGGGAGATAGTGGATGACTGTGGCAGGGGTGACAGGGACAGTAAGAGACTGAGGCATGGGTGACAGGGATAGTGGCTGACTGAGGCAGGGGTGACTGGGAGATAGTGGGTGACTGAGGCAGGGTTGACAGGGATAGTGGGTGACTGAAGCAGGGGTGATAGGGTGACAGTGGGTGACTAAAGCAGGGGTGACTGGTATAGTGGGTGACTGAGGCAGGGATCGCAGATATAGTGGTTGACTGAGGCAGCGGTGACTGGGAGATAGTGGGTAACTGAGGCAGGGGTGACAGGGAAAGTGTGTGACTCAGGCAGGGGTGATAGGGAGATAGTGGGCTGCATATCTCTGCCTCACTGCAGCAGCACATTCCTGCTTCAATGACAGCAGCACATCCCTACCTCACTTATAGCAGCACATCCCTGCCTCGCTGACAGCAGCACATCCCTGCCTCGCTGACAGCAGCACATCCCTGCCTCGCTGACAGCAGCACATCCCTGCTTCACTGACAGCAGCACATCCCTGCTTCGCTGACAGCAGCACATCCCTGCTTCGCTGACAGCAGCACATCCCTGCCTCGCTGACAGCAGCACATCCCTGTCTCGCTGACAGCAGCACAGCACTGCTTCGCTGACAGCAGCACATCACTGCTTCACTACCAGCAGCACATCCCTGCCTCACTGGCAGCAGCACATCCCTGCCTTACTGACAGCTGTATATAGGGCCTAATTCAGACCTGATCCCTGCTGTGCATATTCACACAACAGGAGATCAGGTCTGAAGTGCGTGTGTGCTGGTGCCGCAGTGCACCGGCACATGCCAGAGATGCGATCAGCATCTCTGCCCAGTGAGCGCCTCTGCCTGATTAATCTGGAGAGTTTTTGTAAGATGTTTCTTCCATCAACCAACGAAGAAACACATTGGTACTTTCCCATGATGAGTGAGTGCTTCAGGATCTCTTGAACTTACATGTGCAGCAGAGTACTGCAATGGAAGCATGCTGGGCCCATAACCCAGAGGTAGGCAGATTGAAACTATCCTCTGCTATATGCATTTTTTTTTTGTTAATTAAAGTAATCAAAAACTGGGATTGATATTTTGTCTCTTTTATTTTTACTTAAAGTACAATAACTTTTACCATTTTAATTTGTTTTAATAGTATATTGACAGTATTGTTTTCTTTCAAAAATCCACTTCATTTTCTTTACCCTATTATTAAAATGGTAATTGACAAAAACAAACTACATTGTCACCAGAAGAGCAATACAAAATGTACAAGTGATATATTAAAATCATCTTTCCAGCTTGAATTTCAATGATGCATTGGGTCAACAATTTTGTGAGAAACATCTTCACCCTTAAATAAAGATTTTCTTAATTCCTTACCTGTGTGCTAATTAGATATCACCTTGTTTTCACATTAAACAGACTTCCACATGAGAAAGCAGCAAGGATGCAGTGGCGTTAATGTTTCCTGGTGTCAACCTGTATTATTTCAGTAGACATTGAAATGAGGATACATCTTGCTGCCTTTCCAATGAAGCAAGTTTAATTTAGTAATAGGTGAAAAACCATCCCTACAAAGGTGTTAATCAGAGACTTGGCTTTGTGGACACTTTTCAGAGAACAAATTTGTTAGCATAAAAATAAAGCCAGAAAATAAAGAGCTGTTTAATCACTCAATTGGATTTTTCTGCCAGCATATTTTTTTTCTCTGCAACCCACTGCTAAATTGTGCTTCCTAGCTGTTTTTATAAAATCACTGAATCAAATCTAACTCTGATTACATCAGAGAAGGCCAGGTACCCTACACCAAAACAGGGGGTTTGAAATTTTGACTAGTCTACTTAAAGATCACCAAAATCTGATAACAAGGTCAATTAGGTCCCTGGGTGGGATTGAACCACCAACCTTTTGGTTAATAGCTGTACATACTAACTGATTGCGCCACAGAGACACTTTGCAAAAGTCCATACTGACAAAGGCTAATAAGCATTCATCTAAAACGTTTCCTAGAAAAACTTTAAAAAGTCAATAATCTGGAGAGTTTTTGTAAGATGTTTCTTCCATCAACCAACGAAGAAACACATTGGTACTTTCCCATGATGAGTGAGTGCTTCAGGATCTCTTGAACTTACATGTGCAGCAGAGTACTGCAATGGAAGCATGCTGGGCCCATAACCCAGAGGTAGGCAGATTGAAACTATCCTCTGCTATATGCATTTTTTTTTTGTTAATTAAAGTAATCCAAAACTGGGATTGATATTTTGTCTCTTTTATTTTTACTTAAAGTACAATAACTTTTACCATTTTAATTTGTTTTAATAGTATATTGACAGTATTGTTTTCTTTCAAAAATCCACTTCATTTTCTTTACCCTATTATTAAAATGGTAATTGACAAAAACAAACTACATTGTCACCAGAAGAGCAATACAAAATGTACAAGTGA
This sequence comes from Pseudophryne corroboree, assembly GCF_028390025.1. Classification (NCBI taxonomy): domain Eukaryota; kingdom Metazoa; phylum Chordata; class Amphibia; order Anura; family Myobatrachidae; genus Pseudophryne; species Pseudophryne corroboree. The sequence goes on along the minus strand of NW_026970143.1, from coordinate 279,999 downwards.
TATATTAAAATCATCTTTCCAGCTTGAATTTCAATGTTGCATTGGGTCAACAATTTTGTGAGAAACATCTTCACCCTTAAATAAAGATTTTCTTAATTCCTTACCTGTGTGCTAATTAGATATCACCTTGTTTTCACATTAAACAGACTTCCACATGAGAAAGCAGCAAGGATGCAGTGGCGTTAATGTTTCCTGGTGTCAACTTGTATTATTTCAGTAGACATTGAAATGAGGATGCATCTTGCTGCCTTTCCAATGAAGCAAGTTTAATTTAGTAATAGGTGAAAAACCATCCTTACAAAGGTGTTAATCAGAGACTTGGCTTTGTGGACACTTTTCAGAGAACAAATTTGTTAGCATAAAAATAAAGCCAGAAAATGAAGAGCTGTTTAATCACTCGATTGGATTTTTCTGCCAGCATATTTTTTTTCTCTGCAACCCACTGCTAAATTGTGCTTCCTAGCTGTTTTTTATAAAATCACTGAATCAAATCTAACTCTGATTACATCAGAGAAGGCCATGTACCCTACACCATAAGATGAGGTTTGAAATTTTGACTTGTCTACTTAAATATCACCAAAATCTGATCACAAGGTTAATTATGTCCCTGGGTGGGATTGAACCACCAACCTTTTGGTTAATAGCCAAACACACTAACCGATTGCACCACAGAGACACTTTGCAAAAGTCCATACTGACAAAGGCTAATAAGCATTCATCTAAAACGTTTCCTAGAAAAACTTTAAAAAGTCAATAATCTGGAGAGTTTTTGTAAGATGTTTCTTCCATCAACCAACGAAGAAACACATTGGTACTTTCCCATGATGAGTGAGTGCTTCAGGATCTCTTGCACTTACATGTGCAGCAGAGTACTGCAATGGAAGCATGCTGGGCCCATAACCCAGAGGTAGGCAGATTGAAACTATCCTCTGCTATATGCATTTTTTTGTTTGTTAATTAAAGTAATCCAAAACTGGGATTGATATTTTGGCTCTTTTATTTTTACTTAAAGTACAATAACTTTTACCATTTTAATTTGTTTTAATAGTATATTGACAGTATAGTTTTCTATCAAAAATCCACTTAATTTTCTTTACCCTGTTATTAAAATGGTAATTGACAAAAAAACTACATTGTCACCAGAAGAGCAATACAAAATGTACAAGTGATATATTAAAATCATCTTTCCAGCTTGAATTTCAATGATGCATTGGGGCAACAATTTTGTGAGAAACATCTTCACCCTTAAATAAAGATTTTCGTAATTCCTTACCTGTGTGCTAATTAGATACCACCTTGTTTTCACATTAAACAGACTTCCACATGAGAAAGCAGCAAGGATGCAGTGGCGTTAATGTTTCCTGGTGTCAACCTGTATTATTTCAGTAGACATTGAAATGAGGATACATCTTGCTGCCTTTCCAATGAAGCAAGTTTAATTTAGTAATAGGTGAAAAACCATCCCTACAAAGGTGTTAATCAGAGACTTGGCTTTGTGGACACTTTTCAGAGAACAAATTTGTTAGCATAAAAATAAAGCCAGAAAATAAAGAGCTCTTTAATCACTCAATTGGATTTTTCTGCCAGCATATTTTTTTTCTCTGCAACCCACTGCTAAATTGTGCTTCCTAGCTGTTTTTATAAAATCACTGAATCAAATCTAACTCTGATTACATCAGAGAAGGCCAGGTACCCTACACCATAACAGGGGGTTTGAAATTTTGACTTGTCTACTTAAAGATCACCAAAATCTGATAACAAGGTCAATTAGGTCCCTGGGTGGGATTGAACCACCAACCTTTTGGTTAATAGCCGTACATACTAACTGATTGCGCCACAGAGACACTTTGCAAAAGTCCATACTGACAAAGGCTAATAAGCATTCATCTAAAACGTTTCCTAGAAAAACTTTAAAAAGTCAATAATCTGGAGAGTTTTTGTAAGATGTTTCTTCCATCAACCAACGAAGAAACACATTGGTACTTTCCCATGATGAGTGAGTGCTTCAGGATCTCTTGAACTTACATGTGCAGCAGAGTACTGCAATGGAAGCATGCTGGGCCCATAACCCAGAGGTAGGCAGATTGAAACTATCCTCTGCTATATGCATTTTTTTTTGTTAATTAAAGTAATCCAAAACTGGGATTGATATTTTGTCTCTTTTATTTTTACTTAAAGTACAATAACTTTTACCATTTTAATTTGTTTTAATAGTATATTGACAGTATTGTTTTCTTTCAAAAATCCACTTCATTTTCTTTACCCTATTATTAAAATGGTAATTGACAAAAACAAACTACATTGTCACCAGAAGAGCAATACAAAATGTACAAGTGATATATTAAAATCATCTTTCCAGCTTGAATTTCAATGTTGCATTGGGTCAACAATTTTGTGAGAAACATCTTCACCCTTAAATAAAGATTTTCTTAATTCCTTACCTGTGTGCTAATTAGATATCACCTTGTTTTCACATTAAACAGACTTCCACATGAGAAAGCAGCAAGGATGCAGTGGCGTTAATGTTTCCTGGTGTCAACTTGTATTATTTCAGTAGACATTGAAATGAGGATGCATCTTGCTGCCTTTCCAATGAAGCAAGTTTAATTTAGTAATAGGTGAAAAACCATCCTTACAAAGGTGTTAATCAGAGACTTGGCTTTGTGGACACTTTTCAGAGAACAAATTTGTTAGCATAAAAATAAAGCCAGAAAATGAAGAGCTGTTTAATCACTCGATTGGATTTTTCTGCCAGCATATTTTTTTTCTCTGCAACCCACTGCTAAATTGTGCTTCCTAGCTGTTTTTTATAAAATCACTGAATCAAATCTAACTCTGATTACATCAGAGAAGGCCAGGTACCCTACACAATAAGAGGGGGTTTGAAATTTTGACTTGTCTACTTAAATATCACCAAAATCTGATCACAAGGTCAATTACGTCCCTGGGTGGGATTGAACCACCAACCTTTTGGTTAATAGCCGAACACACTAACCGATTGCGCCACCGAGACACTTTGTAAACAGTACATACTGACAAAGGCTAATAAGCATACATCTAGAACGTTTCCTAGAAAAATATTAAAAAATCAATAATCTGGAGAGTTTTTGTAAGATGTTTCTTCCATCAACCAATGAATAAACACATTGGTACTTTCCCATGATGAGTGAGTGCTTCAGGATCTCTTGCACTTACATGTGCAGCAGAGTACTGCAATGGAAGCATGCTGGACCCATAACCCAGAGGTAGGCAGATTGAAACTATCCTTTGCTATATGCATTTTTTTTGTTAATTTAAGTAATCAAAACTGGGATTGATATTTTTGCTCTTTTATTTTTACTTAAAGTACAATAACTTTTACCATTTTAATTTGTTTTAATAGTATATTGACAGTATAGTTTTCTTTCAAAAATCCACTTAATTTTCTTTACCCGATTATTAAAATGGTAATTGACAAAAAAAACTACATTGTCACCAGAAGAGCAATACAAAATGTACAAGTGATATATTAAAATCATCTTTCCAGCTTGAATTTCAATGATGCATTGGGGCAACGATTTTGTGAGAAACATCTTCACCCTTAAATAAAGATTTTCTTAATTCCTTACCTGTGTGCTAATTAGATATCACCTTGTTTTCATATTAAACAGACTTTTACATGAGAAAGCAGCAAGGATGCAGTGGCGTTAATGTTTCCTGGTGTCAACCTGTATTATTTCAGTAGACATTGAAATGAGGATGCATCTTGCTGCCTTTCCAATGAAGCAAGTTTAATTTAGTAATAGGTGAAAAACCATCCTTACAAAGGTGTTAATCAGAGACTTGGCTTTGTGGACACTTTTCAGAGAACAAATTTGTTAGCATAAAAATAAAGCCAGAAAATAAAGAGCTGTTTAATCACTCAATTGGATTTTTCTGCCAGCATATTTTTTTTCTCTGCAACCCACTGCTAAATTGTGCTTCCTAGCTGTTTTTATAAAATCACTGAATCAAATCTAACTCTGATTACATCAGAGAAGGCCAAGTACCCTACACCATAACAGGGGGTTTGAAATTTTGACTTGTCTACTTAAAGATCACCAAAATCTGATAACAAGGTCAATTAGGTCCCTGGGTGGGATTAAACCACCAACCTTTTGGTTAAAAGCCGTACATACTAACTGATTGCGCCACAGAGACACTTTGCAAATTTCCATACTGACAAAGGCTAATAAGCATTCATCTAAAACGTTTCCTAGAAAAACTTTAAAATGTCAATAATCTGGAGAGTTTTTGTAAGATGTTTCTTCCATCAACCAACGAAGAAACACATTGGTACTTTCCCATGATGAGTGAGTGCTTCAGGATCTCTTGCACTTACATGTGCAGCAGAGTACTGCAATGGAAGCATGCTGGGCCCATAACCCAGAGGTAGGCAGATTGAAACTATCCTCTGCTATATGCATTTTTTTTTGTTAATTAAAGTAATCCAAAACTGGGATTGATATTTTGTCTCTTTTATTTTTACTTAAAGTACAATAACTTTTACCATTTTAATTTGTTTTAATAGTATATTGACAGTATTGTTTTCTTTCAAAAATCCACTTCATTTTCTTTACCCTATTATTAAAATGGTAATTGACAAAAACAAACTACATTGTCACCAGAAGAGCAATACAAAATGTACAAGTGATATATTAAAATCATCTTTCCAGCTTGAATTTCAATGATGCATTGGGTCAACAATTTTGTGAGAAACATCTTCACCCTTAAATAAAGATTTTCTTAATTCCTTACCTGTGTGCTAATTAGATATCACCTTGTTTTCACATTAAACAGACTTCCACATGAGAAAGCAGCAAGGATGCAGTGGCGTTAATGTTTCCTGGTGTCAACTTGTATTATTTCAGTAGACATTGAAATGAGGATGCATCTTGCTGCCTTTCCAATGAAGCAAGTTTAATTTAGTAATAGGTGAAAAACCATCCTTACAAAGGTGTTAATCAGAGACTTGGCTTTGTGGACACTTTTCAGAGAACAAATTTGTTAGCATAAAAATAAAGCCAGAAAATGAAGAGCTGTTTAATCACTCGATTGGATTTTTCTGCCAGCATATTTTTTTTCTCTGCAACCCACTGCTAAATTGTGCTTCCTAGCTGTTTTTTATAAAATCACTGAATCAAATCTAACTCTGATTACATCAGAGAAGGCCATATACCCTACACCATAAGAGGAGGTTTGAAATTTTGACTTGTCTACTTAAATATCACCAAAATCTGATCACAAGGTTAATTACGTCCCTGGGTGGGATTGAACCACCAACCTTTTGGTTAACAGCCAAACACACTAACCGATTGCGCCACAGAGACACTTTGCAAAAAGTACATACTGACAAAGGCTAATAAGCATACATCTAGAACGTTTCCTAGAAAAACATTAAAAAATCAATAATCTGGAGAGTTTTTGTAAGATGTTTCTTCCATCAACCAACGAATAAACACATTGGTACTTTCCCATGATGAGTGAGTGCTTCAGGATCTCTTGCACTTACATGGGCAGCAGAGTACTGCAATGGAAGCATGCTGGACCCATAACCCAGAGGTAGGCAGATTGAAACTATCCTTTGCTATATGCATTTTTTTTGTTAATTTAAGTAATCAAAACTGGGATTGAAATTTTTGCTCTTTTATTTTTACTTAAAGTACAATAACTTTTACCATTTTAATTTGTTTTAATAGTATATTGACAGTATAGTTTTCTTTCAAAAATCCACTTAATTTTCTTTACCCTGTTATTAAAATGGTAATTGACAAAAAAACTACATTGTCACCAGAAGAGCAATACAAAATGTACAAGTGATATATTAAAATCATCTTTCCAGCTTGAATTTCAATGATGCATTGGGGCAACAATTTTGTGAGAAACATCTTCACCCTTAAATAAAGATTTTCGTAATTCCTTACCTGTGTGCTAATTAGATATCACCTTGTTTTCACATTAAACAGACCTCCATGTGAGAAAGCAGCAAAGATGCAGTGGCGTTAATGTTTCCTGGTGTCAACCTGTATTATTTCAGTAGACATTGAAATGAGGATGCATCTTGCTGCCTTTCCAATGAAGCAAGTTTAATTTAGTAATAGGTGAAAAACCATCCTTACAAAGGTGTTAATCAGAGACTTGGCTTTGTGGACACTTTTCAGAGAACAAATTTGTTAGCATAAAAATAAATTCCAGAAAATGAAGAGCTGTTTAATCACTCAATTGGATTTTTCTGCCAGCATATTTTTTTTCTCTGCAACCCACTGCTAAATTGTGCTTCCTAGCTGTTTTTTATAAAATCACTGAATCAAATCTAACTCTGATTACATCAGAGAAGGCCAGGTACCCTACACAATAAGAGGGGGTTTGAAATTTTGACTTGTCTACTTAAATATCACCAAAATCTGATCACAAGGTCAGTTACGTCCCTGGGTGGGATTGAACCACCGACCTTTTGGTTAATAGCCGAACACACTAACCGATTGCGCCACCAAGACACTTTGCAAACAGTACATACTAACAAAGGCTAATAAGCATACATCTAGAACGTTTCCTAGAAAAATATTAAAAAATCAATAATCTGGAGAGTTTTTGTAAGATGTTTCTTCCATCAACCAATGAATAAACACATTGGTACTTTCCCATGATGAGGGAGTGCTTCAGGATCTCTTGCACTTACATGTGCAGCAGAGTACTGCAATGGAAGCATGCTGGACCCATAACCCAGAGGTAGGCAGATTGAAACTATCCTTTGCTATATGCATTTTTTTTTGTTAATTTAAGTAATCAAAACTGGGATTGATATTTTTGCTCTTTTATTTTTACTTAAAGTACAATAACTTTTACCATTTTAATTTGTTTTAATAGTATATTGACAGTATAGTTTTCTTTCAAAAATCCACTTAATTTTCTTTACCCTATTATTAAAATGGTAATTGACAAAAAAAACTACATTGTCACCAGAAGAGCAATACAAAATGTACAAGTGATATATTAAAATCATCTTTCCAGCTTGAATTTCAATGATGCATTGGGGCAACAATTTTGTGAGAAACATATTCACCCTTAAATAAAGATTTTCGTAATTTCTTACCTGTGTGCTAATTAGATATCACCTTGTTTTCACATTAAACAGACTTCCACATGAGAAAGCAGCAAGGATGCAGTGGCGTTAATGTTTCCTGGTGTCAACCTGTATTATTTCAGTAGACATTGAAATGAGGATGCATCTTGCTGCCTTTCCAATGAAGCAAGTTTAATTTAGTAATAGGTGAAAAACCATCCCTACAAAGGTGTTAATCAGAGACTTGGCTTTGTGGACACTTTTCAGAGAACAAATTTGTTAGCATAAAAATAAAGCCAGAAAATGAAGAGCTGTTTAATCACGCAATTTGATTTTTTTGCCAGCATATTTCTTTTTCTCTGCAACCCACTGCTAAATTGTGCTTCCTAGATGTTTTTATAAAATCACTGAATCAAATCTAACTCTGATTACATCAGAGAAGGCCAGGTACCCTACACCATAACAGGGGGTATGAAATTTGACTTGTCTACTTAAAGATCACCAAAATCTGATAACAAGGTCAATTAGGTCCCTGGGTGGGATTGAACCACCAACCTTTTGGTTAATAGCCGTACATACTAACTGATTGCGCCACAGAGACACTTTGCAAAAGTTCATACTGACAAAGGCTAATAAGCATTCATCTAAAACGTTTCCTAGAAAAACTTTAAAAAGTCAATAATCTGGAGAGTTTTTGTAAGATGTTTCTTCCATCAACCAACGAAGAAACACATTGGTACTTTCCCATGATGAGTGAGTGCTTCAGGATCTCTTGCACTTACATGTGCAGCAGAGTACTGCAATGGAAGCATGCTGGGCCCATAACCCAGAGGTAGGCAGATTGAAACTATCCTCTGCTATATGCATTTTTTTTTGTTAATTAAAGTAATCCAAAACTGGGATTGATATTTTGGCTCTTTTATTTTTACTTAAAGTACAATAACTTTTACCATTTTAATTTGTTTTAATAGTATATTGACAGTATTGTTTTCTTTCAAAAATCCACTTCATTTTCTTTACCCTATTATTAAAATGGTAATTGACAAAAACAAACTACATTGTCACCAGAAGAGCAATACAAAATGTACAAGTGATATATTAAAATCATCTTTCCAGCTTGAATTTCAATGATGCATTGGTGCAACGATTTTGTGAGAAACATCTTCACCCTTAAATAAAGATTTTCTTAATTCCTTACCTGTGTGCTAATTAGATATCACCTTGTTTTCATATTAAACAGACTTTTACATGAGAAAGCAGCAAGGATGCAGTGGCGTTAATGTTTCCTGGTGTCAACCTGTATTATTTCAGTAGACATTGAAATGAGGATGCATCTTGCTGCCTTTCCAATGAAGCAAGTTTAATTTAGTAATAGGTGAAAAACCATCCCTACAAAGGTGTTAATCAGAGACTTGGCTTTGTGGACACTTTTCAGAGAACAAATTTGTTAGCATAAAAATAAAGCCAGAAAATAAAGAGCTGTTTAATCACTCAATTGGATTTTTCTGCCAGCATATTTTTTTTCTCTGCAACCCACTGCTAAATTGTGCTTCCTAGCTGTTTTTATAAAATCACTGAATCAAATCTAACTCTGATTACATCAGAGAAGGCCAAGTACCCTACACCATAACAGGGGGTTTGAAATTTTGACTTGTCTACTTAAAGATCACCAAAATCTGATAACAAGGTCAATTAGGTCCCTAGGTGGGATTAAACCACCAACCTTTTGGTTAAAAGCCGTACATACTAACTGATTGCGCCACAGAGACACTTTGCAAATTTCCATACTGACAAAGGCTAATAAGCATTCATCTAAAACGTTTCCTAGCAAAACTTTAAAAAGTCAATAATCTGGAGAGTTTTTGTAAGATGTTTCTTCCATCAACCAACGAAGAAACACATTGGTACTTTCCCATGATGAGTGAGTGCTTCAGGATCTCTTGCACTTACATGTGCAGCAGAGTACTGCAATGGAAGCATGCTGGACCCATAACCCAGAGGTAGGCAGATTGAAACTATCCTCTGCTGTATGCTTTTTTTTTTGTTAATTAAAGTAATCCAAAACTGGGATTGATATTTTGGCTCTTTTATTTTTACTTAAAGTACAATAACTTTTACCATTTTAATTTGTTTTAATAGTATATTGACAGTATTGTTTTCTTTCAAAAATCCACTTCATTTTCTTTACCCTATTATTAAAATGGTAATTGACAAAAACAAACTACATTGTCACCAGAAGAGCAATACAAAATGTACAAGTGATATATTAAAATCATCTTTCCAGCTTGAATTTCAATGATGCATTGGGGCAACGATTTTGTGAGAAACATCTTCACCCTTAAATAAAGATTTTCTTAATTCATTACCTGTGTGCTAATTAGATATCACCTTGTTTTCACATTAAACAGACTTCCACATGAGAAAGCAGCAAGGATGCAGTGGCGTTAATGTTTCCTGGTGTCAACCTGTATTATTTCAGTAGACATTGAAATGAGGATGCATCTTGCTGCCTTTCCAATGAAGCAAGTTTAATTTAGTAATAGGTGAAAAACCATCCCTACAAAGGTGTTAATCAGAGACTTGGCTTTGTGGACACTTTTCAGAGAACAAATTTGTTAGCATAAAAATAAAGCCAGAAAATGAAGAGCTGTTTAATCACGCAATTTGATTTTTTTGCCAGCATATTTCTTTTTCTCTGCAACCCACTGCTAAATTGTGCTTCCTAGATGTTTTTATAAAATCACTGAATCAAATCTAACTCTGATTACATCAGAGAAGGCCAGGTACCCCACACCATAACAGGGGGTATGAAATTTGACTTGTCTACTTAAAGATAACCAAAATCTGATAACAAGGTCAATTAGGTCCCTGGGTGGAATTGAACCACCAACCTTTTGGTTAATAGCCGTACACACTAACTGATTGCGCCACAGAGACACTTTGCAAAAGTCCATACTGACAAAGGCTAATAAGCATTCATCTAAAACGTTTCCTAGAAAAACTTTAAAAAGTCAATAATCTGGAGAGTTTTTGTAAGATGTTTCTTCCATCAACCAACGAAGAAACACATTGGTACTTTCCCATGATGAGTGAGTGCTTCAGGATCTCTTGAACTTACATGTGCAGCAGAGTACTGCAATGGAAGCATGCTGGGCCCATAACCCAGAGGTAGGCAGATTGAAACTATCCTCTGCTATATGCATTTTTTTTTTGTTAATTAAAGTAATCCAAAACTGGGATTGATATTTTGTCTCTTTTATTTTTACTTAAAGTACAATAACTTTTACCATTTTAATTTGTTTTAATAGTATATTGACAGTATTGTTTTCTTTCAAAAATCCACTTAATTTTCTTTACCCTATTATTAAAATGGTAATTGACAAAAACAAACTACATTGTCACCAGAAGAGCAATACAAAATGTACAAGTGATATATTAAAATCATCTTTCCAGCTTGAATTTCAATGATGCATTGGGTCAACAATTTTGTGAGAAACATCTTCACCCTTAAATAAAGATTTTCTTAATTCCTTACCTGTGTGCTAATTAGATATCACCTTGTTTTCACATTAAACAGACTTCCACATGAGAAAGCAGCAAGGATGCAGTGGCGTTAATGTTTCCTGGTGTCAACTTGTATTATTTCAGTAGACATTGAAATGAGGATGCATCTTGCTGCCTTTCCAATGAAGCAAGTTTAATTTAGTAATAGGTGAAAAACCATCCTTACAAAGGTGTTAATCAGAGACTTGGCTTTGTGGACACTTTTCAGAGAACAAATTTGTTAGCATAAAAATAAAGCCAGAAAATGAAGAGCTGTTTAATCACTCGATTGGATTTTTCTGCCAGCATATTTTTTTTCTCTGCAACCCACTGCTAAATTGTGCTTCCTAGCTGTTTTTTATAAAATCACTGAATCAAATCTAACTCTGATTACATCAGAGAAGGCCATGTACCCTACACCATAAGAGGAGGTTTGAAATTTTGACTTGTCTACTTAAATATCACCAAAATCTGATCACAAGGTTAATTACATCCCTGGGTGGGATTGAACCACCAACCTTTTGGTTAATAGCCGAACACACTAACCGATTGCGCCACAGAGACACTTTGCAAACAGTACATACTGACAAAGGCTAATAAGCATACATCTAGAACGTTTCCTAGAAAAACATTAAAAAATCAATAATCTGGAGAGTTTTTGTAAGATGTTTCTTCCATCAACCAATGAATAAACACATTGGTACTTTCCCATGATGAGTGAGTGCTTCAGGATCTCTTGCACTTACATGTGCAGCAGAGTACTGCAATGGAAGCATGCTGGACCCATAACCCAGAGGTAGGCAGATTGAAACTATCCTTTGTTATATGCATTTTTTTTTGTTAATTTAAGTAATCAAAACTGGGATTGATATTTTTGCTCTTTTATTTTTACTTAAAGTACAATAACTTTTACCATTTTAATTTGTTTTAATAGTATATTGACAGTATAGTTATCTTTCAAAAATCCGCTTAATTTTCTTTACCCTATTATTAAAATGGTAATTGACAAAAAAAACTACATTGTCACCAGAAGAGCAATACAAAATGTACAAGTGATATATTAAAATCATCTTTCCAGCTTGAATTTCAAAGATGCATTGGGGCAACAATTTTGTGAGAAACATCTTCACCCTTAAATAAAGATTTTCGGAATTTCTTACCTGTGTGCTAATTAGATATCACCTTGTTTTCACATTAAACAGACTTCCACATGAGAAAGCAGCAAGGATGCAGTGGCGTTAATGTTTCCTGGTGTCAACTTGTATTATTTCAGTAGACATTGAAATGAGGATGCATCTTGCTGCCTTTCCAATGAAGCAAGTTTAATTTAGTAATAGGTGAAAAACCATCCCTACAAAGGTGTTAATCAGAGACTTGGCTTTGTGGACACTTTTCAGAGAACAAATTTGTTAGCATAAAAATAAAGCCAGAAAATGAAGAGCTGTTTAATCACGCAATTTGATTTTTTTGCCAGCATATTTCTTTTTCTCTGCAACCCACTGCTAAATTGTGCTTCCTAGATGTTTTTATAAAATCACTGAATCAAATCTAACTCTGATTACATCAGAGAAGGCCAGGTACCCTACACCATAACAGGGGGTATGAAATTTGACTTGTCTACTTAAATATCACCAAAATCTGATAACAAGGTCAATTGGTGGGATTGAACCACCAACCTTTTGGTTAATAGCCGTACATACTAACTGATTGCGCCACAGAGACACTTTGCAAAAGTTCATACTGACAAAGGCTAATAAGCATTCATCTAAAACGTTTCCTAGAAAAACTTTAAAATGTCAATTATCTGGAGAGTTTTTGTAAGATGTTTCTTCCATCAACCAACGAAGAAACACATTGGTACTTTCCCATGATGAGTGAGTGCTTCAGGATCTCTTGCACTTACATGTGCAGCAGAGTACTGCAATGGAAGCATGCTGGGCCCATAACCCAGAGGTAGGCAGATTGAAACTATCCTCTGCTATATGCATTTTTTTTTGTTAATTAAAGTAATCCAAAACTCGGATTGATATTTTGTCTCTTTTATTTTTACTTAAAGTACAATAACTTTTACCATTTTAATTTGTTTTAATAGTATATTGACAGTATTGTTTTCTTTCAAAAATCCACTTCATTTTCTTTACCCTATTATTAAAATGGTAATTGACAAAAACAAACTACATTGTCACCAGAAGAGCAATACAAAATGTACAAGTGATATATTAAAATCATCTTTCCAGCTTGAATTTCAATGATGCATTGGGTCAACAATTTTGTGAGAAACATCTTCACCCTTAAATAAAGATTTTCTTAATTCCTTACCTGTGTGCTAATTAGATATCACCTTGTTTTCACATTAAACAGACTTCCACATGAGAAAGTAGCAAGGATGCAGTGGAGTTAATGTTTCCTGGTGTCAACTTGTATTATTTCAGTAGACATTGAAATGAGGATGCATCTTGCTGCCTTTCCAATGAAGCAAGTTTAATTTAGTAATAGGCGAAAAACCATCCTTACAAAGGTGTTAATCAGAGACTTGGCTTTGTGGACACTTTTCAGAGAACAAATTTGTTAGCATAAAAATAAAGCCAGAAAATGAAGAGCTGTTTAATCACTCGATTGGATTTTTCTGCCAGCAAATTTTTTTTCTCTGCAACCCACTGCTAAATTGTGCTTCCTAGCTGTTTTTTATAAAATCACTGAATCAAATCTAACTCTGATTACATCAGAGAAGGCCATGTACCCTACACCATAAGAGGAGGTTTGAAATTTTGACTTGTCTACTTAAATATCACCAAAATCTGATCACAAGGTTAATTACATCCCTGGGTGGGATTGAACCACCAACCTTTTGGTTAACAGCCAAACACACTAACCGATTGCGCCACAGAGACACTTTGCAAAAAGTACATACTGACAAAGGCTAATAAGCATACATCTAGAACGTTTCCTAGAAAAACATTAAAAAATCAATAATCTGGAGAGTTTTTGTAAGATGTTTCTTCCATCAACCAACGAATAAACACATTGGTACTTTCCCATGATGAGTGAGTGCTTCAGGATCTCTTGCACTTACATGGGCAGCAGAGTACTGCAATGGAAGCATGCTGGACCCATAACCCAGAGGTAGGCAGATTGAAACTATCCTTTGCTATATGCATTTTTTTTGTTAATTTAAGTAATCAAAACTGGGATTGATATTTTTGCTCTTTTATTTTTACTTAAAGTACAATAACTTTTACCATTTTAATTTGTTTTAATAGTATATTGACAGTATAGTTTTCTTTCAAAAATCCACTTAATTTTCTTTACCCTGTTATTAAAATGGTAATTGACAAAAAAACTACATTGTCACCAGAAGAGCAATACAAAATGTACAAGTGATATATTAAAATCATCTTTCCAGCTTGAATTTCAATGATGCATTGGGGCAACAATTTTGTGAGAAACATCTTCACCCTTAAATAAAGATTTTCGTAATTCCTTACCTGTGTGCTAATTAGATATCACCTTGTTTTCACATTAAACAGACTTCCATGTGAGAAAGCAGCAAAGATGCAGTGGCGTTAATGTTTCCTGGTGTCAACCTGTATTATTTCAGTAGACATTGAAATGAGGATGCATCTTGCTGCCTTTCCAATGAAGCAAGTTTAATTTAGTAATAGGTGAAAAACCATCCTTACAAAGGTGTTAATCAGAGACTTGGCTTTGTGGACACTTTTCAGAGAACAAATTTGTTAGCATAAAAATAAATTCCAGAAAATGAAGAGCTGTTTAATCACTCAATTGGATTTTTCTGCCAGCATATTTTTTTTCTCTGCAACCCACTGCTAAATTGTGCTTCCTAGCTGTTTTTTATAAAATCACTGAATCAAATCTAACTCTGATTACATCAGAGAAGGCCAGGTACCCTACACAATAAGAGGGGGTTTGAAATTTTGACTTGTCTACTTAAATATCACCAAAATCTGATCACAAGGTCAATTACGTCCCTGGGTGGGATTGAACCACCAACCTTTTGGTTAATAGCCGAACACACTAACCGATTGCGCCACCGAGACACTTTGCAAACAGTACATACTGACAAAGGCTAATAAGCATACATCTAGAACGTTTCCTAGAAAAATATTAAAAAATCAATAATCTGGAGAGTTTTTGTAAGATGTTTCTTCCATCAACCAATGAATAAACACATTGGTACTTTCCCATGATGAGGGAGTGCTTCAGGATCTCTTGCACTTACATGTGCAGCAGAGTACTGCAATGGAAGCATGCTGGACCCATAACCCAGAGGTAGGCAGATTGAAACTATCCTTTGCTATATGCATTTTTTTGGTTAATTTAAGTAATCAAAACTGGGATTGATATTTTTGCTCTTTTATTTTTACTTAAAGTACAATAACTTTTACCATTTTAATTTGTTTTAATAGTATATTGACAGTATAGTTTTCTTTCAAAAATCCACTTAATTTTCTTTACCCTATTATTAAAATGGTAATTGACAAAAAAAACTACATTGTCACCAGAAGAGCAATACAAAATGTACAAGTGATATATTAAAATCATCTTTCCAGCTTGAATTTCAATGATGCATTGGGGCAACAATTTTGTGAGAAACATCTTCACCCTTAAATAAAGATTTTCGTAATTTCTTACCTGTGTGCTAATTAGATATCACCTTGTTTTCACATTAAACAGACTTCCACATGAGAAAGCAGCAAGGATGCAGTGGCGTTAATGTTTCCTGGTGTCAACCTGTATTATTTCAGTAGACATTGAAATGAGGATGCATCTTGCTGCCTTTCCAATGAAGCAAGTTTAATTTAGTAATAGGTGAAAAACCATCCCTACAAAGGTGTTAATCAGAGACTTGGCTTTGTGGACACTTTTCAGAGAACAAATTTGTTAGCATAAAAATAAAGCCAGAAAATGAAGAGCTGTTTAATCACGCAATTTGATTTTTTTGCCAGCATATTTCTTTTTCTCTGCAACCCACTGCTAAATTGTGCTTCCTAGATGTTTTTATAAAATCACTGAATCAAATCTAACTCTGATTACATCAGAGAAGGCCAGGTACCCTACACCATAACAGGGGGTATGAAATTTGACTTGTCTACTTAAAGATCACCAAAATCTGATAACAAGGTCAATTAGGTCCCTGGGTGGGATTGAACCAACAACCTTTTGGTTAATAGCCGTACATACTAACTGATTGCGCCACAGAGACACTTTGCAAAAGTTCATACTGACAAAGGCTAATAAGCATTCATCTAAAACGTTTCCTAGAAAAACTTTAAAAAGTCAATAATCTGGAGAGTTTTTGTAAGATGTTTCTTCCATCAACCAACGAAGAAACACATTGGTACTTTCCCATGATGAGTGAGTGCTTCAGGATCTCTTGCACTTACATGTGCAGCAGAGTACTGCAATGGAAGCATGCTGGGCCCATAACCCAGAGGTAGGCAGATTGAAACTATCCTCTGCTATATGCATTTTTTTGTTTGTTAATTAAAGTAATCCAAAACTGGGATTGATATTTTGTCTCTTTTATTTTTACTTAAAGTACAATAACTTTTACCATTTTAATTTGTTTTAATAGTATATTGACAGTATTGTTTTCTTTCAAAAATCCACTTCATTTTCTTTACCCTATTATTAAAATGGTAATTGACAAAAACAAACTACATTGTCACCAGAAGAGCAATACAAAATGTACAAGTGATATATTAAAATCATCTTTCCAGCTATAATTTCAATGATGCATTGGGGCAACGATTTTGTGAGAAACATCTTCACCCTTAAATAACGATTTTCTTAATTCCTTACCTGTGTGCTAATTAGATATCACCTTGTTTTCACATTAAACAGACTTCCACATGAGAAAGCAGCAAGGATGCAGTGGCGTTAATGTTTCCTGGTGTCAACCTGTATTATTTCAGTAGACATTGAAATGAGGATGCATCTTGCTGCCTTTCCAATGAAGCAAGTTTAATTTAGTAATAGGTGAAAAACCATCCTTACAAAGGTGTTAATCAGAGACTTGGCTTTGTGGACACTTTTCAGAGAACAAATTTGTTAGCATAAAAATAAAGCCAGAAAATAAAAAACTGTTTAATCACTCAATTGGATTTTTCTGCCAGCATATTTTTTTTCTCTGCAACCCACTGCTAAATTGTGCTTCCAAGCTGTTTTTATAAAATCACTGAATCAAATCTAACTCTGATTACATCAGAGAAGGCCAAGTACCCTACACCATAACAGGGGGTTTGAAATTTTGACTTGTCTACTTAAAGATCACCAAAATCTGATAACAAGGTCAATTAGGTCCCTGGGTGGGATTGAACCACCAACCTTTTGGTTAATAGCCGTACATACTAACTGATTGCGCCACAGAGACACTTTGCAAAAGTCCATACTGACAAAGGCTAATAAGCATTCATCTAAAACGTTTCCTAGCAAAACTTTAAAAAGTCAATAATCTGGAGAGTTTTTGTAAGATGTTTCTTCCATCAACCAACGAAGAAACACATTGGTACTTTCCCATGATGAGTGAGTGCTTCAGGATCTCTTGCACTTACATGTGCAGCAGAGTACTGCAATGGAAGCATGCTGGACCCATAACCCAGAGGTAGGCAGATTGAAACTATCCTCTGCTGTATGCTTTTTTTTTTTGTTAATTAAAGTAATCCAAAACTGGGATTGATATTTTGGCTCTTTTATTTTTACTTAAAGTACAATAACTTTTACCATTTTAATTTGTTTTAATAGTATATTGACAGTATTGTTTTCTTTCAAAAATCCACTTCATTTTCTTTACCCTATTATTAAAATGGTAATTGACAAAAACAAACTACATTGTCACCAGAAGAGCAATACAAAATGTACAAGTGATATATTAAAATCATCTTTCCAGCTTGAATTTCAATGATGCATTGGGTCAGCAATTTTGTGAGAAACATCTTCACCCTTAAATAAAGATTTTCTTAATTCCTTACCTGTGTGCTAATTAGATATCACCTTGTTTTCACATTAAACAGACTTCCACATGAGAAAGCAGCAAGGATGCAGTGGCGTTAATGTTTCCTGGTGTCAACTTGTATTATTTCAGTAGACATTGAAATGAGGATGCATCTTGCTGCCTTTCCAATGAAGCAAGTTTAATTTAGTAATAGGTGAAAAACCATCCTTACAAAGGTGTTAATCAGAGACTTGGCTTTGTGGACACTTTTCAGAGAACAAATTTGTTAGCATAAAAATAAAGCCAGAAAATGAAGAGCTGTTTAATCACTCGATTGGATTTTTCTGCCAGCATATTTTTTTTCTCTGCAACCCACTGCTAAATTGTGCTTCCTAGCTGTTTTTTATAAAATCACTGAATCAAATCTAACTCTGATTACATCAGAGAAGGCCATGTACCCTACACCATAAGAGGAGGTTTGAAATTTTGACTTGTCTACTTAAATATCACCAAAATCTGATCACAAGGTTAATTACATCCCTGGGTGGGATTGAACCACCAACCTTTTGGTTAACAGCCAAACACACTAACCGATTGCGCCACAGAGACACTTTGCAAAAAGTACATACTGACAAAGGCTAATAAGCATACATCTAGAACGTTTCCTAGAAAAACATTAAAAAATCAATAATCTGGAGAGTTTTTGTAAGATGTTTCTTCCATCAACCAACGAATAAACACATTGGTACTTTCCCATGATGAGTGAGTGCTTCAGGATCTCTTGCACTTACATGGGCAGCAGAGTACTGCAATGGAAGCATGCTGGACCCATAACCCAGAGGTAGGCAGATTGAAACTATCCTTTGCTATATGCATTTTTTTTGTTAATTTAAGTAATCAAAACTGGGATTGATATTTTTGCTCTTTTATTTTTACTTAAAGTACAATAACTTTTACCATTTTAATTTGTTTTAATAGTATATTGACAGTATAGTTTTCTTTCAAAAATCCACTTAATTTTCTTTACCCTGTTATTAAAATGGTAATTGACAAAAAAACTACATTGTCACCAGAAGAGCAATACAAAATGTACAAGTGATATATTAAAATCATCTTTCCAGCTTGAATTTCAATGATGCATTGGGGCAACAATTTTGTGAGAAACATCTTCACCCTTAAATAAAGATTTTCGTAATTTCTTACCTGTGTGCTAATTAGATATCACCTTGTTTTCACATTAAACAGACTTCCACATGAGAAAGCAGCAAGGATGCAGTGGCGTTAATGTTTCCTGGTGTCAACCTGTATTATTTCAGTAGACATTGAAATGAGGATGCATCTTGCTGCCTTTCCAATGAAGCAAGTTTAATTTAGTAATAGGTGAAAAACCATCCTTACAAAGGTGTTAATCAGAGACTTGGCTTTGTGGACACTTTTCAGAGAACAAATTTGTTAGCATAAAAATAAAGCCAGAAAATGAAGAGCTGTTTAATCACGCAATTTGATTTTTTTGCCAGCATATTTCTTTTTCTCTGCAACCCACTGCTAAATTGTGCTTCCTAGATGTTTTTATAAAATCACTGAATCAAATCTAACTCTGATTACATCAGAGAAGGCCAGGTACCCTACACCATAACAGGGGGTATGAAATTTGACTTGTCTACTTAAAGATCACCAAAATCTGATAACAAGGTCAATTAGGTCCCTGGGTGGGATTGAACCACCAACCTTTTGGTTAATAGCCGTACATACTAACTGATTGCGCCACAGAGACACTTTGCAAAAGTTCATACTGACAAAGGCTAATAAGCATTCATCTAAAACGTTTCCTAGAAAAACTTTAAAAAGTCAATAATCAGGAGAGTTTTTGTAAGATGTTTCTTCCATCAACCAACGAAGAAACACATTGGTACTTTCCCATGATGAGTGAGTGCTTCAGGATCTCTTGCACTTACATGTGCAGCAGAGTACTGCAATGGAAGCATGCTGGGCTCATAACCCAGAGGTAGGCAGATTGAAACTATCCTCTGCTATATGCATTTTTTTGTTTGTTAATTAAAGTAATCCAAAACTGGGATTGATATTTTGTCTCTTTTATTTTTACTTAAAGTACAATAACTTTTACCATTTTAATTTGTTTTAATAGTATATTGACAGTATTGTTTTCTTTCAAAAATCCACTTCATTTTCTTTACCCTATTATTAAAATGGTAATTGACAAAAACAAACTACATTGTCACCAGAAGAGCAATACAAAATGTACAAGTGATATATTAAAATCATCTTTCCAGCTATAATTTCAATGATGCATTGGGGCAACGATTTTGTGAGAAACATCTTCACCCTTAAATAAAGATTTTCTTAATTCCTTACCTGTGTGCTAATTAGATATCACCTTGTTTTCACATTAAACAGACTTCCACATGAGAAAGCAGCAAGGATGCAGTGGCGTTAATGTTTCCTGGTGTCAACCTGTATTATTTCAGTAGACATTGAAATGAGGATGCATCTTGCTGCCTTTCCAATGAAGCAAGTTTAATTTAGTAATAGGTGAAAAACCATCCTTACAAAGGTGTTAATCAGAGACTTGGCTTTGTGGACACTTTTCAGAGAACAAATTTGTTAGCATAAAAATAAAGCCAGAAAATAAAAAACTGTTTAATCACTCAATTGGATTTTTCTGCCAGCATATTTTTTTTCTCTGCAACCCACTGCTAAATTGTGCTTCCTAGCTGTTTTTATAAAATCACTGAATCAAATCTAACTCTGATTACATCAGAGAAGGCCAAGTACCCTACACCATAACAGGGGGTTTGAAATTTTGACTTGTCTACTTAAAGATCACCAAAATCTGATAACAAGGTCAATTAGGTCCCTGGGTGGGATTGAACCACCAACCTTTTGGTTAATAGCCGTACATACTAACTGATTGCGCCACAGAGACACTTTGCAAAAGTCCATACTGACAAAGGCTAATAAGCATTCATCTAAAACGTTTCCTAGCAAAACTTTAAAAAGTCAATAATCTGGAGAGTTTTTGTAAGATGTTTCTTCCATCAACCAACGAAGAAACACATTGGTACTTTCCCATGATGAGTGAGTGCTTCAGGATCTCTTGCACTTACATGTGCAGCAGAGTACTGCAATGGAAGCATGCTGGACCCATAACCCAGAGGTAGGCAGATTGAAACTATCCTCTGCTGTATGCTTTTTTTTTTGTTAATTAAAGTAATCCAAAACTGGGATTGATATTTTGGCTCTTTTATTTTTACTTAAAGTACAATAACTTTTACCATTTTAATTTGTTTTAATAGTATATTGACAGTATTGTTTTCTTTCAAAAATCCACTTAATTTTATTTACCCTATTATTAAAATGGTAATTGACAAAAACAAACTACATTGTCACCAGAAGAGCAATACAAAATGTACAAGTGATATATTAAAATCATCTTTCCAGCTTGAATTTCAATGATGCATTGGGGCAACGATTTTGTGAGAAACATCTTCACCCTTAAATAAAGATTTTCTTAATTCCTTACCTGTGTGCTAATTAGATAATTAGATATCACCTTGTTTTCACATTAAACAGACTTCCACATGAGAAAGCAGCAAGGATGCAGTGGCGTTAATGTTTCCTGGTGTCAACCTGAATTATTTCAGTAGACATTGAAATGAGGATGCATCTTGCTGACAGCCAACATCCCGAAGGCGAGTATTGGAGGGAGGGTTAGGACCGGGGGAGGGGGTGTTAGGGAAGGCACTAGGGGGGGGGGGGTTAGTCCTAGCTGCCACCCCCTGAGGGTTAGCCCTATCCGCCACCCCCCCAGAGGGTTAGGATTAGGTATCATATGACTGCTGGAATCCCGAGCGCCGGATGCCATACCCAACCCCCTTTACTTTTTCAGGCATTTCTATCTCTCCTCTCTCTATGGTGTTCCGATTGCCCACTTTCCCTTGTGCTTTTCTCTCTCTCTCTCTCTCCTTTGTTTAGAGCATCAGTTTCTGTAGTCCACTTTATCCTTATTTTTTCCAGTGTTTCACTATCTCTCTGATGTAATGAGGATGTATGGTCTAGAGGGATCAGTAATGCATTGTACTGTATAGAGGCGTCAGGGATGTAGCGTAGGGTATAGAGGCGTCAGGGATGTAGCGTAGGTTATAGAGGCATCAGGAATGTAGCGTAGGGAATAGAGGCATCAGGGATGTAGCGTAGGGTATAGAGGCGTCAGGGATGTAGCATAGGGAATAGAGGCGTCAGGGATGTAGCGTAGGGAATAGAGGCGTCAGGGATTTAGCTTAGGGAATATAGGCATCAGGGATGTACTAGCAGGTATATAGAGGTCAGTGTACTGTATAGAGGGTAGAGATGAGCGGGTTCGGTTCCTCGGAATCCGAACCCGCCCGAACTTCAGGTTTTTTTACACGGGGCCGAGCGACTCGGATCTTCCCGCCTTGCTCGGTTAACCCGAGCGCGCCCGAACGTCATCATCCCGCTGTCGGATTCTCGCGAGGCTCGTATTCTATCGCGAGACTCGGATTCTATATAAGGAGCCGCGCGTCGCCGCCATTTTCACACGTGCATTGAGATTGATAGGGAGAGGACGTGGCTGGCGTCCTCTCCGTTTAGACTAGAGTACTAGAGAGAGACACAAATTTTGGGGAGCATATTATTAGGAGGAGTACTACTTGCTGCTGATAGTGTGACCAGTGACCACCAGTTTAATTAATCCGTTCTCTGCCTGAAAAAAAACGATACACAGTGTGACACAGTCACATACCATATCTGTGCTCAGCCCAGTGTGCTGCATTATATGTAATACTGTATATCATTATCTGACTGTGCTGAGTGCTCACTGCTCACACAGCTTAATTGTGGGGGAGACTGGGGAGCAGTTATAGCAGGAGTACATATTTTAAGTACAGTGCACACTTTTGCTGCCAGAGTGCCACTGCCAGTGTGACTGACCAGTGACCACTGACCACCAGTATTGTGATTGTCTGCTGACCACCAGTATATTGTGATTGTCTGCCTGAAAAAGTTAAACACTCGTCGTGTGGTGTTTTTATAAACGCATTCTGCAGACAGTGTCCAGCAGGTCCGTCATTACATAATATATACCTGTCCGGCTGCAGTACTAGTGTGATATATATATATATTTTAATTTTATCTCACTATCATCCAGTCTATATTAGCAGCAGACACAGTACGGTAGTCCACGGCTGTAGCTACCTCTGTGTCGGCAGTCGCTCGTCCATCCATAATTGTATACCACCTACCCGTGGTTTTTTTTTTCTATCTTCTTGATACTAGTAGCTTACTTTAGGAGTCTGCAGTGCTGAGTCTGACAGACAGTGTCCAGCAGGTCCGTCATTACATAATATATACCTGTCCGGCTGCAGTACTAGTGTGATATATAATATATATATATTTTAATTTTATCTCATTATCATCCAGTCTATATTAGCAGCAGACACAGTACGGTAGTCCACGGCTGTAGCTACCTCTGTGTCGGCAGTCGCTCGTCCATCCATAATTGTATACCACCTACCCGTGTTTTTTCTTTTCTTCTATCTTCTTGATACTAGTAGCTTACTTTAGGAGTCTGCAGTGCTGACAGACAGTGTCCAGCAGGTCCGTCATTACATAATATATACCTGTCCGGCGCCAGTACTAGTGTGATATATATATATATATATATATTTTAATTTTATCTCATTATCATCCAGTCTATATTAGCAGCAGACACAGTACGGTAGTCCACGGCTGTAGTAGCTACCTCTGTGTCGGCAGTCGCTCGTCCATCCATAATTGTATACCACCTACCCGTGTTTTTTTTTTTTTCTATCTTCTTGATACTAGTAGCTTACTTTAGGAGTCTGCAGTGCTGACAGACAGTGTCCAGCAGGTCCGTCATTACATAATATATACCTGTCCGGCTGCAGTACTAGTGTGATATATATATATATTTTAATTTTATCTCATTATCATCCAGTCTATATTAGCAGCAGACACAGTACGGTAGTCCACGGCTGTAGCTACCTCTGTGTCGGCAGTCGCTCGTCCATCCATAATTGTATACCACCTACCCGTGTTTTTTTTTCTTCTATCTTCTTGATACTAGTAGCTTACTTTAGGAGTCTGCAGTGCTGACAGACAGTGTCCAGCAGGTCCGTCATTACATAATATATACCTGTCCGGCTGCAGTACTAGTGTGATATATATATATATATATTTTAATTTTATCTCATTATCATCCAGTCTATATTAGCAGCAGACACAGTACGGTAGTCCACGGCTGTAGTTACCTCTGTGTCGGCAGTCGCTCGTCCATCCATAATTGTATACCACCTACCCGTGGTTTTTTTTTTTCTATCTTCTTGATACTAGTAGCTTACTTTAGGAGTCTGCAGTGCTGACAGACAGTGTCCAGAAGGTCCGTCATTACATAATATATACCTGTCCGGCTGCAGTACTAGTGTGATATATATATATATATTTTAATTTTATCTCATTATCATCCAGTCTATATTAGCAGCAGACACAGTACGGTAGTCCACGGCTGTAGCTACCTCTGTGTCGGCAGTCGCTCGTCATCCATAAGTATACTAGTATCCATCCATCTCCATTGTTTACCTGAGGTGCCTTTTAGTTGTGCCTATTAAAATATGGAGAACAAAAATGTTGAGGTTCCAAAAATAGGGAAAGATCAAGATCGACTTCCACCTCGTGCTGAAGCTGCTGCCACTAGTCATGGCCGAGACGATGAAATGCCAGCAACGTTGTCTGCCAAGGCCGATGCCCAATGTCATAGTACAGAGCATGTAAAATCCAAAACACCAAATATCAGTAAAAAAAGGACTCAAAAATCTAAAATAAAATTGTCGGAGGAGAAGCGTAAACTTGCCAATATGCCATTTACCACACGGAGTGGCAAGGAACGGCTGAGGCCCTGGCCTATGTTCATGGCTAGTGGTTCAGCTTCACATGAGGATGGAAGCACTCAGCCTCTCGCTAGAAAAATGAAAAGACTCAAGCTGGCAAAAGCACAGCAAAGAACTGTGCGTTCTTTGAAATCCCAAATCCACAAGGAGAGTCCAATTGTGTCGGTTGCGATGCCTGACCTTCCCAACACTGGACGTGAAGAGCATGCGCCTTCCACCATTTGCACACCCCCTGCAAGTGCTGGAAGGAGCACCCGCAGTCCAGTTCCTGATAGTCAGATTGAAGATGTCAGTGTTGAAGTACACCAGGATGAGGAGGATATGGGTGTTGCTGGCGCTGGGGAGGAAATTGACCAGGAGGATTCTGATGGTGAGGTGGTTTGTTTAAGTCAGGCACCCGGGGAGACACCTGTTGTCCGTGGGAGGAATATGGCCATTGACATGCCTGGTGAAAATACCCAAAAAATCAGCTCTTCGGTGTGGAAGTATTTCAACAGAAATGCGGACAACAGGTGTCAAGCCGTGTGTTGCCTTTGTCAAGCTGTAATAAGTAGGGGTAAGGACGTTAACCACCTCGGAACATCCTCCCTTATACGTCACCTGCAGCGCATTCATAATAAGTCAGTGACAAGTTCAAAAACTTTGGGCGACAGCGGAAGCAGTCCACTGACCAGTAAATCCCTTCCTCTTGTAACCAAGCTCACGCAAACCACCCCACCAACTCCCTCAGTGTCAATTTCCTCCTTCCCCAGGAATGCCAATAGTCCTGCAGGCCATGTCACTGGCAATTCTGACGAGTCCTCTCCTGCCTGGGATTCCTCCGATGCATCCTTGCGTGTAACGCCTACTGCTGCTGGCGCTGCTGTTGTTGCTGCTGGGAGTCGATGGTCATCCCAGAGGGGAAGTCGTAAGCCCACTTTTACTACTTCCACCAAGCAATTGACTGTCCAACAGTCCTTTGCGAGGAAGATGAAATATCACAGCAGTCATCCTGTTGCAAAGCGGATAACTGAGGCCTTGACAACTATGTTGGTGTTAGACGTGCGTCCGGTATCCGCCGTTAGTTCACAGGGAACTAGACAATTTCTTGAGGTAGTGTGCCCCCGTTACCAAATACCATCTAGGTTCCACTTCTCTAGGCAGGCGATACCGAGAATGTACACGGACGTCAGAAAAAGACTCACCAGTGTCCTAAAAAATGCAGTTGTACCCAATGTCCATTTAACCACGGACATGTGGACAAGTGGAGCAGGGCAGGGTCAGGACTATATGACTGTGACAGCCCACTGGGTAGATGTATGGACTCCCGCCGCAAGAACAGCAGCGTCGGCACCAGTAGCAGCATCTCGCAAACGCCAACTCTTTCCTAGGCAGGCTACGCTTTGTATCACCGGTTTCCAGAATACGCACACAGCTGAAAACCTCTTACGGCAACTGAGGAAGATCATCGCGGAATGGCTTACCCCAATTGGACTCTCCTGTGGATTTGTGGCATCGGACAACGCCAGCAATATTGTGTGTGCATTAAATATGGGCAAATTCCAGCACGTCCAATGTTTTGCACATACCTTGAATTAGAGATGAGCGGGTTCGGTTCCTCGGAATCCGAACCCGCCCGAACTTCAGCTTTTTTTACACGGATCCGAGCGACTCGGATCTTCCCGCCTTGCTCGGTTAACCCGAGCGCGCCCGAACGTCATCATGACGCTGTCGGATTCTCGCGAGGCTCGGATTCTATCGCGAGACTCGGATTCTATATAAGGAGCCGCGCGTCGCCGCCATTTTCACACGTGCATTGAGATTGATAGGGAGAGGACGTGGCTGGCGTCCTCTCCATTTAGATTAGGGTTGAGAGAGAGAGAGAGAGATTGACCTGAGGCTGTGATACTGTAGAAGAGAGTGCAGAGTTTAGTGACTGACGACCACAGTGACCACCAGACAGTGCAGTTGTTTGTTTTATTTAATATATCCGTTCTCTGCCTGAAAAAAACGATACACACAGTGACTCAGTCACATACCATATCTGTGTGCACTGCTCAGCCCAGTGTGCTGCATCAATGTATATATATATCTGACTGTGCTCAGCTCACACAGCTTATAATTGTGGGGGAGACTGGGGAGCACTGCAGTGCCAGTTATAGGTTATAGCAGGAGCCAGGAGTACATAATATTATATTAAAATTAAACAGTGCACACTTTTGCTGCAGGAGTGCCACTGCCAGTGTGACTAGTGACCAGTGACCTGACCACCAGTATATATAATATTAGTAGTATACTATCTCTTTATCAACCAGTCTATATTAGCAGCAGACACAGTACAGTGCGGTAGTTCACGGCTGTGGCTACCTCTGTGTCGGCACTCGGCAGCCCGTCCATAATTGTATATACCACCTAACCGTGGTTTTTTTTTCTTTCTTTATAGTCATACTAGTTACGAGTATACTATCTCTTTATCAACCAGTCTATATTAGCAGCAGACACAGTACAGTGCGGTAGTTCACGGCTGTGGCTACCACTGTGTCGGCACTCGGCAGCCCGTCCATAATTGTATATACAACCTAACCGTGGTTTTTTTTTCTTTCTTTATACATACATACTAGTTACGAGTATACTATCTCTTTATCAACCAGTCTATATTAGCAGCAGACACAGTACAGTGCGGTAGTTCACGGCTGTGGCTACCTCTGTGTTGGCACTCGGCAGCCCGTCCATAATTGTATATACCACCTAACCGTGGTTTTTTTTTCTTTCTTTATACATACATACTAGTTACGAGTATACTATCTCTTTATCAACCAGTCTATATATTAGCAGCAGACACAGTACAGTGCGGTAGTTCACGGCTGTGGCTACCTCTGTGTCGGCACTCGGCAGCCCGTCCATAATTGTATATACCACCTAACCGTGGTTTTTTTTTCTTTCTTTATACATACATACTAGTTACGAGTATACTATCTCTTTATCAACCAGTCTATATTAGCAGCAGACACAGTACAGTGCGGTAGTTCACGGCTGTGGCTACCTCTGTGTCGGCACTCGGCAGCCCGTCCATAATTGTATATACCACCTAACCGTGGTTTTTTTTTCTTTCTTTATACATACATACTAGTTACGAGTATACTATCTCTTTATCAACCAGTCTATATATTAGCAGCAGACACAGTACAGTGCGGTAGTTCACGGCTGTGGCTACCTCTGTGTCGGCACTCGGCAGCCCGTCCATAATTGTATATACCACCTAACCGTGGTTTTTTTTTCTTTCTTTATACATACATACTAGTTACGAGTATACTATCTCTTTATCAACCAGTCTATATTAGCAGCAGACACAGTACAGTGCGGTAGTTCACGGCTGTGGCTACCTCTGTGTCGGCACTCGGCAGCCCGTCCATAATTGTATATACCACCTAACCGTGGTTTTTTTTTCTTTCTTTATACATACATACTAGTTACGAGTATACTATCTCTTTATCAACCAGTCTATATATTAGCAGCAGACACAGTACAGTGCGGTAGTTCACGGCTGTGGCTACCTCTGTGTCGGCACTCGGCAGCCCGTCCATAATTGTATATACCACCTAACCGTGGTTTTTTTTTCTTTCTTTATAGTCATACTAGTTACGAGTATACTATCTCTTTATCAACCAGTCTATATTAGCAGCAGACACAGTACAGTGCGGTAGTTCATGGCTGTGGCTACCTCTGTGTCGGCACTCGGCAGCCCGTCCATAATTGTATATACCACCTAACCGTGGTTTTTTTTTCTTTCTTTATACATACATACTAGTTACGAGTATACTATCTCTTTATCAACCAGTCTATATATTAGCAGCAGACACAGTACAGTGCGGTAGTTCACGGCTGTGGCTACCTCTGTGTCGGCACTCGGCAGCCCGTCCATAATTGTATATACCACCTAACCGTGGTTTTTTTTTCTTTCTTTATACATACATACTAGTTACGAGTATACTATCTCTTTATCAACCAGTCTATATTAGCAGCAGACACAGTACAGTACGGTAGTTCACGGCTGTGGCTACCTCTGTGTCTGCACTCGGCAGGCAGTCCATAATTGTATACTAGTATCCATCTCCATTGTTTACCTGAGGTGCCTTTTAGTTGTGCCTATTAAAATATGGAGAACAAAAATGTTGAGGTTCCAAAATTAGGGAAAGATCAAGATCCACTTCCACCTCGTGCTGAAGCTGCTGCCACTAGTCATGGCCGAGACGATGAAATGCCAGCAACGTCGTCTGCCAAGGCCGATGCCCAATGTCATAGT
Organism: Pseudophryne corroboree; assembly: GCF_028390025.1. NCBI lineage: Eukaryota > Metazoa > Chordata > Amphibia > Anura > Myobatrachidae > Pseudophryne > Pseudophryne corroboree. Next base: position 251,194 of record NW_026970143.1, on the reverse strand, counting down.
ACAGAGCATGTCAAATCCAAAACACCAAATATCAGAAAAAAAAGGACTCCAAAACCTAAAATAAAATTGTCGGAGGAGAAGCGTAAACTTGCCAATATGCCATTTACGACACAGAGTGGCAAGGAACGGCTGAGGCCCTGGCCTATGTTCATGGCTAGTGGTTCAGCTTCACATGAGGATGGAAGCACTCAGCCTCTCGCTAGAAAAATGAAAAGACTCAAGCTGGCAAAAGCAGCACAGCAAAGAACTGTGCATTCTTCGAAATCCCAAATCCACAAGGAGAGTCCAATTGTGTCGGTTGCGATGCCTGACCTTCCCAACACTGGACGTGAAGAGCATGTGCCTTCCACCATTTGCACGCCCCCTGCAAGTGCTGGAAGGAGCACCCGCAGTCCAGTTCCTGATAGTCAGATTGAAGATGTCAGTGTTGAAGTACACCAGGATGAGGAGGATATGGGTGTTGCTGGCGCTGGGGAGGAAATTGACCAGGAGGATTCTGATGGTGAGGTGGTTTGTTTAAGTCAGGCACCCGGGGAGACACCTGTTGTCCGTGGGAGGAATATGGCCGTTGACATGCCAGGTGAAAATACCAAAAAAATCAGCTCTTCGGTGTGGAGGTATTTCACCAGCAATGCGGACAACAGGTGTCAAGCCGTGTGTTCCCTTTGTCAAGCTGTAATAAGTAGGGGTAAGGACGTTAACCACCTCGGAACATCCTCCCTTATACGTCACCTGCAGCGCATTCATAATAAGTCAGTGACAAGTTCAAAAACTTTGGGTGACAGCGGAAGCAGTCCACTGACCAGTAAATCCCTTCCTCTTGTAACCAAGCTCACGCAAACCACCCCACCAACTCCCTCAGTGTCAATTTCCTCCTTCCCCAGGAATGCCAATAGTCCTGCAGGCCATGTCACTGGCAATTCTGACGAGTCCTCTCCTGCCTGGGATTCCTCCGATGCATCCTTGCGTGTAACGCCTACTGCTGCTGGCGCTGCTGTTGTTGCCGCTGGGAGTCGATGGTCATCCCAGAGGGGAAGTCGTAAGCCCACTTGTACTACTTCCAGTAAGCAATTGACTGTTCAACAGTCCTTTGCGAGGAAGATGAAATATCACAGCAGTCATCCTGCTGCAAAGCGGATAACTGAGGCCTTGACAACTATGTTGGTGTTAGACGTGCGTCCGGTATCCGCCGTTAGTTCACAGGGAACTAGACAATTTATTGAGGCAGTGTGCCCCCGTTACCAAATACCATCTAGGTTCCACTTCTCTAGGCAGGCGATACCGAGAATGTACACGGACGTCAGAAAAAGACTCACCAGTGTCCTAAAAAATGCAGTTGTACCCAATGTCCACTTAACCACGGACATGTGGACAAGTGGAGCAGGGCAGGGTCAGGACTATATGACTGTGACAGCCCACTGGGTAGATGTATGGACTCCCGCCGCAAGAACAGCAGCGGCGGCACCAGTAGCAGCATCTCGCAAACGCCAACTCTTTCCTAGGCAGGCTACGCTTTGTATCACCGCTTTCCAGAATACGCACACAGCTGAAAACCTCTTACGGCAACTGAGGAAGATCATCGCGGAATGGCTTACCCCAATTGGACTCTCCTGTGGATTTGTGGCATCGGACAACGCCAGCAATATTGTGTGTGCATTAAATATGGGCAAATTCCAGCACGTCCCATGTTTTGCACATACCTTGAATTTGGTGGTGCAGAATTTTTTAAAAAACGACAGGGGCGTGCAAGAGATGCTGTCGGTGGCCAGAAGAATTGCGGGACACTTTCGGCGTACAGGCACCACGTACAGAAGACTGGAGCACCACCAAAAACTACTGAACCTGCCCTGCCATCATCTGAAGCAAGAAGTGGTAACGAGGTGGAATTCAACCCTCTATATGCTTCAGAGGTTGGAGGAGCAGCAAAAGGCCATTCAAGCCTATACAATTGAGCACGATATAGTAGGTGGAATGCACCTGTCTCAAGCGCAGTGGAGAATGATTTCAACGTTGTGCAAGGTTCTGATGCCCTTTGAACTTGCCACACGTGAAGTCAGTTCAGACACTGCCAGCCTGAGTCAGGTCATTCCCCTCATCAGGCTTTTGCAGAAGAAGCTGGAGACATTGAAGGAGGAGCTAACACGGAGCGATTCCGCTAGGCATGTGGGACTTGTGGATGGAGCCCTTAATTCGCTTAACAAGGATTCACGGGTGGTCAATCTGTTGAAATCAGAGCACTACATTTTGGCCACCGTGCTCGATCCTAGATTTAAAGCCTACCTTGGATCTCTCTTTCCGGCAGACACAAGTCTGCTGGGGTTGAAAGACCTGCTGGTGAGAAAATTGTCAAGTCAAGCGGAACGCGACCTGTCAACATCTCCTCCTTCACATTCTCCCGCAACTGGGGGTGCGAGGAAAAGGCTCAGAATTCCGAGCCCACCCGCTGGCGGTGATGCAGGGCAGTCTGGAGCGACTGCTGATGCTGACATCTGGTCCGGACTGAAGGACCTGACAACGATTACGGACATGTCGTCTACTGTCACTGCATATGATTCTCTCAACATTGATAGAATGGTGGAGGATTATATGAGTGACCGCATCCAAGTAGGCACGTCACACAGTCCGTACTTATACTGGCAGGAAAAAGAGGCAATTTGGAGGCCCTTGCACAAACTGGCTTTATTCTACCTAAGTTGCCCTCCCACAAGTGTGTACTCCGAAAGAGTGTTTAGTGCCGCCGCTCACCTTGTCAGCAATCGGCGTACGAGGTTACATCCAGAAAATGTGGAGAAGATGATGTTCATTAAAATGAATTATAATCAATTCCTCCGCGGAGACATTGACCAGCAGCAATTGCCTCCACAAAGTACACAGGGAGCTGAGATGGTGGATTCCAGTGGGGACGAATTGATAATCTGTGAGGAGGGGGATGTACACGGTGATATATCGGAGGGTGATGATGAGGTGGACATCTTGCCTCTGTAGAGCCAGTTTGTGCAAGGAGAGATTAATTGCTTCTTTTTTGGGGGGGTCCAAACCAACCCGTCATATCAGTCACAGTCGTGTGGCAGACCCTGTCACTGAAATGATGGGTTGGTTAAAGTGTGCATGTCCTGTTTTGTTTATACATCATAAGGGTGGGTGGGAGGGCCCAAGGACAATTCCATCTTGCACCTCTTTTTTCTTTTCTTTTTCTTTGCATCATGTGCTGATTGGGGAGGGTTTTTTGGAAGGGACATCCTGCGTGACACTACAGTGCCACTCCTAAATGGGCCCGGTGTTTGTGTCGGCCACTAGGGTCGCTAATCTTACTCACACAGTCAGCTACCTCATTGCGCCTCTTTTTTTCTTTGCGTCATGTGCTGTTTGGGGAGGGTTTTTTGGAAGGGACATCCTGCGTGACACTGCAGTGCCACTCCTAGATGGGCCCGGTGTTTGTGTCGGCCACTAGGGTCGCTAATCTTACTCACACAGCTACCTCATTGCGCCTCTTTTTTTCTTTGCGTCATGTGCTGTTTGGGGAGGGTTTTTTGGAAGGGACATCCTGCGTGACACTGCAGTGCCACTCCTAGATGGGCCCGGTGTTTGTGTCGGCCACTAGGGTCGCTAATCTTACTCACACAGCTACCTCATTGCGCCTCTTTTTTTCTTTGCGTCATGTGCTGTTTGGGGAGGGTTTTTTGGAAGGGACATCCTGCGTGACACTGCAGTGCCACTCCTAGATGGGCCCGGTGTTTGTGTCGGCCACTAGGGTCGCTTATCTTACTCACACAGCGACCTCGGTGCAAATTTTAGGACTAAAAATAATATTGTGAGGTGTGAGGTATTCAGAATAGACTGAAAATGAGTGTAAATTATGGTTTTTGAGGTTAATAATACTTTGGGATCAAAATGACCCCCAAATTCTATGATTTAAGCTGTTTTTTAGTGTTTTTTGAAAAAAACACCCGAATCCAAAACACACCCGAATCCGACAAAAAAAATTCGGTGAGGTTTTGCCAAAACGCGTTCGAACCCAAAACACGGCCGCGGAACCGAACCCAAAACCAAAACACAAAACCCGAAAAATTTCAGGCGCTCATCTCTACCTTGAATTTGGTGGTGCAGAATTATTTAAAAAACGAGAGGCGCATGCAAGAGATGCTGTCGGTGGCCAGAAGAATTGCGGGACACTTTCGGCGTACAGGCACCACGTACAGAAGACTGGAGCAACACCAAAAACGCCTGAACCTGCCCTGCCATCATCTGAAGCAAGAAGTGGTAACGAGGTGGAATTCAACCCTATATATGCTTCAGAGGTTGGAGGAGCAGCAAAAGGCCATTCAAGCCTATACAATTGAGCACGATATAGGAGGTGGAATGCACCTGTCTCAAGCGCAGTGGAGAATGATTTCAACGTTGTGCAAGGTTCTGCTGCCCTTTGAACTTGCCACACGTGAAGTAGGTTCAGACACTGCCAGCCTGAGTCAGGTCATTCCCCTCATCAGGCTTTTGCAGAAGAAGCTGGAGACATTGAAGAAGGAGCTAACACAAAGCGATTCCGCTAGGCATGTGGGACTTGTGGATGGAGCCCTTAATTCGCTTAACAAGGATTCACGGGTGGTCAATCCGTTGAAATCAGAGCACTACATTTTGGCCACCGTGCTCGATCCTAGATTTAAAACCTACCTTGGATCTCTCTTTCCGGCACACACAAGTCTGCTGGGGTTCAAAGACCTGCTGGTGAGAAAATTGTCAAGTCAAGCGGAACGCGACCTGTCAACATCTCCTCCTTCACATTCTCCCGCAACTGGGGGTGCGAGGAAAAGGCTCAGAATTCCGAGCCCACCCGCTGGCGGTGATGCAGGGCAGTCTGGAGCGACTGCTGATGCTGACATCTGGTCCGGACTGAAGGACCTGACAACGATTACGGAGTCGGACATGTCGTCTACTGGCACTGCATATGATTCTCTCCCCATTGAAAGAATGGTGGAGGATTATATGAGTGACCGCATCCAAGTAGGCACGTCAGACAGTCCGTACTTATACTGGCAGGAAAAAGAGGCAATTTGGAGGCCCTTGCACAAACTGGCTTTATTCTACCTAAGTTGCCCTCCCACAAGTGTGTACTCCGAAAGAGTGTTTAGTGCCGCCGCTCACCTTGTCAGCAATCGGCGTACGAGGTTACTTCCAGAAAATGTGGAGAAGATGATGTTCATTAAAATGAATTATAATCAATTCCTCCGTGGAGACATTGACCAGCAGCAATTGCCTCCACAAAGTATACAGGGAGCTGAGATGGTGGATTCCAGTGGGGACGAATTGATAATCTGTGAGGAGGGGGATGTACACGGTGATATATCGGAGGATGATGATGAGGTGGACATCTCGCCTCTGTAGAGCCAGTTTGTGCAAGGAGAGATTAATTGCTTCTTTTTTGGTGGGGGTCCAAACCAACCCGTCATTTCAGTCACAGTCGTGTGGCAGACCCTGTCGCTGAAATGATGGGTTGGTTAAAGTGTGCATGTCCTGTTTATACAACATAAGGGTGGGTGGGAGGGCCCAAGGACAATTCCATCTTGCACCTCTTTTTTTTCTTTCATTTTTCTTTGCGTCATGTGCTGTTTGGGGAGTATTTTTTTGAAGGGCCATCCTGCGTGACACTGCAGTGCCACTCCTAGATGGGCCAGGTGTTTGTGTCGGCCACTAGGGTCGCTTATCTTACTCACACAGCTACCTCATTGCGCCTCTTTTTTTCTTTGCGTCATGTGCTGTTTGGGGAGTGTTTTTTGGAAGGGCCATCCTGCGTGACACTGCAGTGCCACTCCTAGATGGGCCAGGTGTTTGTGTCGGCCACTAGGGTCGCTTATCTTACTCACACAGCTACCTCATTGCGCCTCTTTTTTTCTTTGCGTCATGTGCTGTTTGGGGAGTGTTTTTTGGAAGGGCCATCCTGCGTGACACTGCAGTGCCACTCCTAGATGGGCCAGGTGTTTGTGTCGGCCACTAGGGTCGCTTAGCTTAGTCATCCAGCGACCTCGGTGCAAATTTTAGGACTAAAAATAATATTGTGAGGTGTGAGGCGTTCAGAATAGACTGAAAATGAGTGGAAATTATGGTTTTTGAGGTTAATAATACTTTGGGATCAAAATGACCCCCAAATTCTATGATTTAAGCTGTTTTTTAGTGTTTTTTGAAAAAAACACCCGAATCCAAAACACACCCGAATCCGACAAAAAAAATTCGGTGAGGTTTTGCCAAAACGCGGTCGAACCCAAAACACGGCCGCGGAACCGAACCCAAAACCAAAACACAAAACCTGAAAAATTTCAAGTGCACATCTCTAAAGAGGGGTCAGTAATGCAGTGATGGTTATAGAAAGTAGAGATGAGCACCTGAAATTTTTTGGGTTTTGTGTTTTGGTTTTGGGTTCGGTTCCGCGGCCGTGTTTTGGGTTCGAACGCGTTTTGGCAAAACCTCACCGAATTTTTTTTGTCGGATTCGGGTGTGTTTTGGATTCGGGTGTTTTTTTCAAAAAACACTAAAAAACAGCTTAAATCATAGAATTTGGGGGTCATTTTGATCCCAAAGTATTATTAACCTCAAAAACCATAATTTACACTCATTTTCAGTCTATTCTGAATACCTCACACCTCACAATATTATTTTTAGTCCTAAAATTTGCACCGAGGTCGCTGTGTGAGTAAGATAAGCGACCCTAGTGGCCGACACAAACACCGGGCCCATCTAGGAGTGGCACTGCAGTGTCACGCAGGATGTCCCTTCCAAAAAACCCTCCCCAAACAGCACATGATGCAAAGAAAAAAAGAGGCGCAATGAGGTAGCTGTGTGAGTAAGATTAGCGACCCTAGTGGCCGACACAAACACCGGGCCCATCTAGGAGTGGCTCTGCAGTGTCACGCAGGATGGCCCTTCCAAAAAACCCTCCCCAAACAGCACATGACGCAAAGAAAAAAAGAGGCGCAATGAGGTAGCTGTGTGAGTAAGATTAGCGACCCTAGTGGCCGACACAAACACCGGGCCCATCTAGGAGTGGCACTGCAGTGTCACGCAGGATGTCCCTTCCAAAAAACCCTCCCCAAACAGCACATGACGCAAAGAAAAAAAGAGGCGCAATGAGGTAGCTGACTGTGTGAGTAAGATTAGCGACCCTAGTGGCCGACACAAACACCGGGCCCATCTAGGAGTGGCACTGCAGTGTCACGCAGGATGTCCCTTCCAAAAAACCCTCCCCAATCAGCACATGATGCAAAGAAAAAGAAAAGAAAAAAGAGGTGCAAGATGGAATTGTCCTTGGGCCCTCCCACCCACCCTTATGTTGTATAAACAAAACAGGACATGCACACTTTAACCAACCCATCATTTCAGTGACAGGGTCTGCCACACGACTGTGACTGATATGACGGGTTGGTTTGGACCCCCCCCAAAAAAGAAGCAATTAATCTCTCCTTGCACAAACTGGCTCTACAGAGGCAAGATGTCCACCTCATCTTCACCCTCCGATATATCACCGTGTACATCCCCCTCCTCACAGATTATCAATTCGTCCCCACTGGAATCCACCATCTCAGCTCCCTGTGTACTTTGTGGAGGCAATTGCTGCTGGTCAATGTCTCCGCGGAGGAATTGATTATAATTCATTTTAATGAACATCATCTTCTCCACATTTTCTGGATGTAACCTCGTACGCCGATTGCTGACAAGGTGAGCGGCGGCACTAAACACTCTTTCGGAGTACACACTTGTGGGAGGGCAACTTAGGTAGAATAAAGCCAGTTTGTGCAAGGGCCTCCAAATTGCCTCTTTTTCCTGCCAGTATAAGTACGGACTGTGTGACGTGCCTACTTGGATGCGGTCACTCATATAATCCTCCACCATTCTATCAATGTTGAGAGAATCATATGCAGTGACAGTAGACGACATGTCCGTAATCGTTGTCAGGTCCTTCAGTCCGGACCAGATGTCAGCATCAGCAGTCGCTCCAGACTGCCCTGCATCACCGCCAGCGGGTGGGCTCGGAATTCTGAGCCTTTTCCTCGCACCCCCAGTTGCGGGAGAATGTGAAGGAGGAGATGTTGACAGGTCGCGTTCCGCTTGACTTGACAATTTTGTCACCAGCAGGTCTTTGCACCCCAGCAGACTTGTGTCTGCCGGAAAGAGAGATCCAAGGTAGGCTTTAAATCTAGGATCGAGCACGGTGGCCAAAATGTAGTGCTCTGATTTCAACAGATTGACCACCCGTGAATCCTTGTTAAGCGAATTAAGGGCTGCATCCACAAGTCCCACATGCCTAGCGGAATCGCTCCCTTTTAGCTCCTTCTTCAATGCCTCCAGCTTCTTCTGCAAAAGCCTGATGAGGGGAATGACCTGACTCAGGCTGGCAGTGTCTGAACTGACTTCACGTGTGGCAAGTTCAAAGGGCATCAGAACCTTGCACAACGTTGAAATCATTCTCCACTGCACTTGAGACAGGTGCATTCCACCTCCTATATCGTGCTCAATTGTATAGGCTTGAATGGCCTTTTGCTGCTCCTCCAACCTCTGAAGCATATAGAGGGTTGAATTCCACCTCGTTACCACTTCTTGCTTCAGATGATGGCAGGGCAGGTTCAGTAGTTTTTGGTGGTGCTCCAGTCTTCTGTACGTGGTGCCTGTACGCCGAAAGTGTCCCGCAATTTTTCTGGCCACCGACAGCATCTCTTGCACGCCCCTGTCGTTTTTTAAAAAATTCTGCACCACCAAATTCAAGGTATGTGCAAAACATGGGACGTGCTGGAATTTGCCCATATTTAATGCACACACAATATTGCTGGCGTTGTCCGATGCCACAAATCCACAGGAGAGTCCAATTGGGGTAAGCCATTCCGCGATGATCTTCCTCAGTTGCCGTAAGAGGTTTTCAGCTGTGTGCGTATTCTGGAAACCGGTGATACAAAGCGTAGCCTGCCTAGGAAAGAGTTGGCGTTTGCGAGATGCTGCTACTGGTGCCGCCGCTGCTGTTCTTGCGGCGGGAGTCCATACATCTACCCAGTGGGCTGTCACAGTCATATAGTCCTGACCCTGCCCTGCTCCACTTGTCCACATGTCCGTGGTTAAGTGGACATTGGGTACAGCTGCATTTTTTAGGACACTGGTGACTCTTTTTCTGAGGTCTGTGTACTTTTTCGGTATCGCCTGCCTAGAGAAATGGAACCTAGATGGTATTTGGTACCGGGGACACAGTACCTCCAACAAGTCTCTAGTTGGCTCTGCAGTAATGATGGATACCGGAACCACGTTTCTCACCACCCAGGATGCCAAGGCCTCAGTTATCCGCTTTGCAGTAGGATGACTGCTGTGATATTTCATCTTCCTCGCAAAGGACTGTTGAACAGTCAATTGCTTACTGGAAGTAGTACAAGTGGGCTTACGACTTCCCCTCTGGGATGACCATCGACTCCCAGCGGCAACAACAGCAGCGCCAGCAGCAGTAGGTGTTACACGCAAGGATGCATCGGAGGAATCCCAGGCAGGAGAGGACTCGTCAGAATTGCCAGTGACATGGCCTGCAGGACTATTGGCATTCCTGGGGAAGGAGGAAATTGACACTGAGGGAGTTGGTGGGGTGGTTTGCGTGAGCTTGGTTACAAGAGGAAGGGATTTACTGGTCAGTGGACTGCTTCCGCTGTCACCCAAAGTTTTTGAACTTGTCACTGACTTATTATGAATGCGCTGCAGGTGACGTATAAGGGAGGATGTTCCGAGGTGGTTAACGTCCTTACCCCTACTTATTACAGCTTGACAAAGGGAACACACGGCTTGACACCTGTTGTCCGCATTTCTGGTGAAATACCTCCACACCGAAGAGCTGATTTTTTTGGTATTTTCACCTGGCATGTCAACGGCCATATTCCTCCCACGGACAACAGGTGTCTCCCCGGGTGCCTGACTTAAACAAACCACCTCACCATCAGAATCCTCCTGGTCAATTTCCTCCCCAGCGCCAGCAACACCCATATCCTCCTCATCCTGGTGTACTTCAACACTGACATCTTCAATCTGACTATCAGGAACTGGACTGCGGGTGCTCCTTCCAGCACTTGCAGGGGGCGTGCAAATGGTGGAAGGCGCATGCTCTTCACGTCCAGTGTTGGGAAGGTCAGGCATCGCAACCGACACAATTGGACTCTCCTTGTGGATTTGGGATTTCGAAGAATGCACAGTTCTTTGCTGTGCTGCTTTTGCCAGCTTGAGTCTTTTCATTTTTCTAGCGAGAGGCTGAGTGCTTCCATCCTCATGTGAAGCTGAACCACTAGCCATGAACATAGGCCAGGGCCTCAGCCGTTCCTTGCCACTCCGTGTGGTAAATGGCATATTGGCAAGTTTACGCTTCTCCTCCGACAATTTTATTTTAGGTTTTGGAGTCCTTTTTTTACTGATATTTGGTGTTTTGGATTTGACATGCTCTGTACTATGACATTGGGCATCGGCCTTGGCAGACGACGTTGCTGGCATTTCATCGTCTCGGCCATGACTAGTGGCAGCAGCTTCAGCACGAGGTGGAAGTGGATCTTGATCTTTCCCTAATTTTGGAACCTCAACATTTTTGTTCTCCATATTTTAATAGGCACAACTAAAAGGCACCTCAGGTAAACAATGGAGATGGATGGATTGGATACTAGTATACAATTATGGACGGGCTGCCGAGTGCCGACACAGAGGTAGCCACAGCCGTGAACTACCGCACTGTACTGTGTCTGCTGCTAATATATAGACTGGTTGATAAAGAGATAGTATACTCGTAACTAGTATGTATGTATAAAGAAAGAAAAAAAAACCACGGTTAGGTGGTATATACAATTATGGACGGGCTGCCGAGTGCCGACACAGAGGTAGCCACAGCCGTGAACTACCGCACTGTACTGTGTCTGCTGCTAATATATAGACTGGTTGATAAAGAGATAGTATACTCGTAACTAGTATGTATGTATAAAGAAAGAAAAAAAAAACACGGTAAGGTGGTATATACAATTATGGACGGGCTGCCGAGTGCCGACACAGAGGTAGCCACAGCCGTGAACTACCGCACTGTACTGTGTCTGCTGCTAATATATAGACTGGTTGATAAAGAGATAGTATACTCGTAACTAGTATGTATGTATAAAGAAAGAAAAAAAAACCACGGTTAGGTGGTATATACAATTATGGACGGGCTGCCGAGTGCCGACACAGAGGTAGCCACAGCCGTGAACTACCGCACTGTACTGTGTCTGCTGCTAATATATAGACTGGTTGATAAAGAGATAGTATACTCGTAACTAGTATGTATGTATAAAGAAAGAAAAAAAAAACCACGGTTAGGTGGTATATACAATTATGGACGGGCTGCCGAGTGCCGACACAGAGGTAGCCACAGCCGTGAACTACCGCACTGTACTGTGTCTGCTGCTAATATAGACTGGTTGATAAAGAGATAGTATACTCGTAACTAGTATGTATGTATAAAGAAAGAAAAAAAAACCACGGTTAGGTGGTATATACAATTATGGACGGGCTGCCGAGTGCCGACACAGAGGTAGCCACAGCCGTGAACTACCGCACTGTACTGTGTCTGCTGCTAATATATAGACTGGTTGATAAAGAGATAGTATACTCGTAACTAGTATGTATGTATAAAGAAAGAAAAAAAAACCACGGTTAGGTGGTATATACAATTATGGACGGGCTGCCGAGTGCCGACACAGAGGTAGCCACAGCCGTGAACTACCGCACTGTACTGTGTCTGCTGCTAATATAGACTGGTTGATAAAGAGATAGTATACTCGTAACTAGTATGTATGTATAAAGAAAGAAAAAAAAACCACGGTTAGGTGGTATATACAATTATGGACGGGCTGCCGAGTGCCGACACAGAGGTAGCCACAGCCGTGAACTACCGCACTGTACTGTGTCTGCTGCTAATATATAGACTGGTTGATAAAGAGATAGTATACTCGTAACTAGTATGTATGTATAAAGAAAGAAAAAAAAACCACGGTTAGGTGGTATATACAATTATGGACGGGCTGCCGAGTGCCGACACAGAGGTAGCCACAGCCGTGAACTACCGCACTGTACTGTGTCTGCTGCTAATATAGACTGGTTGATAAAGAGATAGTATACTCGTAACTAGTATGTATGTATAAAGAAAGAAAAAAAAACCACGGTTAGGTGGTATATACAATTATGGACGGGCTGCCGAGTGCCGACACAGAGGTAGCCACAGCCGTGAACTACCGCACTGTACTGTGTCTGCTGCTAATATAGACTGGTTGATAAAGAGATAGTATACTCGTAACTAGTATGACTATAAAGAAAGAAAAAAAAACACGGTTAGGTGGTATATACAATTATGGACGGGCTGCCGAGTGCCGACACAGAGGTAGCCACAGCCGTGAACTACCGCACTGTACTGTGTCTGCTGCTAATATAGACTGGTTGATAAAGAGATAGTATACTACTAATATTATATATACTGGTGGTCAGGTCACTGGTCACTAGTCACACTGGCAGTGGCACTCCTGCAGCAAAAGTGTGCACTGTTTAATTTTAATATAATATTATGTAATCCTGGCTCCTGCTATAACCTATAACTGGCACTGCAGTAGTGCTCCCCAGTCTCCCCCACAATTATAAGCTGTGTGAGCTGAGCAGTCAGACAGATATATAATATATATAGTAGAGATGAGCGGGTTCGGTTTCTCTGAATCCGAACCCGCCAGAACTTCATGTTTTTTTTCACGGGTCCGAGCGACTCGGATCTTCCCGCCTTGCTCGGTTAACCCGAGCGCGCCCGAACGTCATCATGACGCTGTCGGATTCTCGCGAGGCTCGGATTCTATCGCGAGACTCGGATTCTATATAAGGAGCCGCGCGTCGCCGCCATTTTCACACGTGCATTGAGATTGATAGGGAGAGGACGTGGCTGGCGTCCTCTCCATTTAGAATAGATTAGAGAGACACTTGATTTACTAATTTTGGGGAGCATTAGGAGTACTCAGTACAGTGCAGAGTTTTGCTGATAGTGACCAGTGACCACCAGTTTTATTTATAATCCGTTCTCTGCCTGAAAAAAGCGATACACAGCACACAGTGACTCAGTCACATACCATATCTGTGTGCACTGCTCAGGCTCAGGCCAGTGTGCTGCATCATCTATTATCTATATATAAATAATATTATATATATCTGTCTGACTGCTCAGCTCACACAGCTTATAATTGTGGGGGAGACTGGGGAGCACTACTGCAGTGCCAGTTATAGGTTATAGCAGGAGCCAGGAGTACATAATATATTATATAGTGAGTGACCACCAGACACACAGTGCAGTTTATTTAATATATCCGTTCTCTGCCTGAAAAAAGCGATACACACAGTGACTCAGTCAGTCACATACCATATCTGTGTGCACTGCTCAGGCTCAGGCCAGTGTGCTGCATCATCTATATATATTATATATCTGTCTGACTGCTCAGCTCACACAGCTTATAATTGTGGGGGAGACTGGGGAGCACTACTGCAGTGCCAGTTATAGGTTATAGCAGGAGCCAGGAGTACATAATATTATATTAAAATTAAACAGTGCACACTTTTGCTGCAGGAGTGCCACTGCCAGTGTGACTAGTGACCAGTGACCTGACCACCAGTATATATAATATTAGTAGTATACTATCTCTTTATCAACCAGTCTATATTAGCAGCAGACACAGTACAGTGCGGTAGTTCACGGCTGTGGCTACCTCTGTGTCGGCACTCGGCAGCCCGTCCATAATTGTATATACCACCTAACCGTGGTTTTTTTTTCTTTCTTTATACATACATACTAGTTACGAGTATACTATCTCTTTATCAACCAGTCTATATATTAGCAGCAGACACAGTACAGTGCGGTAGTTCACGGCTGTGGCTACCTCTGTGTCGGCACTCGGCAGCCCGTCCATAATTGTATATACCACCTAACCGTGGTTTTTTTTTCTTTCTTTATACAAACATACTAGTTACGAGTATACTATCTCTTTATCAACCAGTCTATATATTAGCAGCAGACACAGTACAGTGCGGTAGTTCACGGCTGTGGCTACCTCTGTGTCGGCACTCGGCAGCCCGTCCATAATTGTATATACCACCTAACCGTGGTTTTTTTTTCTTTCTTTATACATACATACTAGTTACGAGTATACTATCTCTTTATCAACCAGTCTATATATTAGCAGCAGACACAGTACAGTGCGGTAGTTCACGGCTGTGGCTACCTCTGTGTCGGCACTCGGCAGCCCGTCCATAATTGTATATACCACCTAACCGTGGTTTTTTTTTCTTTCTTTATACATACATACTAGTTACGAGTATACTATCTCTTTATCAACCAGTCTATATATTAGCAGCAGACACAGTACAGTGCGGTAGTTCACGGCTGTGGCTACCTCTGTGTCGGCACTCGGCAGCCCGTCCATAATTGTATATACCACCTAACCGTGGTTTTTTTTTCTTTCTTTATACATACATACTAGTTACGAGTATACTATCTCTTTATCAACCAGTCTATATTAGCAGCAGACACAGTACAGTGCGGTAGTTCACGGCTGTGGCTACCTCTGTGTCGGCACTCGGCAGCCCGTCCATAATTGTATATACCACCTAACCGTGGTTTTTTTTTCTTTCTTTATACATACATACTAGTTACGAGTATACTATCTCTTTATCAACCAGTCTATATATTAGCAGCAGACACAGTACAGTGCGGTAGTTCACGGCTGTGGCTACCTCTGTGTCGGCACTCGGCAGCCCGTCCATAATTGTATATACCACCTAACCGTGGTTTTTTTTTCTTTCTTTATACATACATACTAGTTACGAGTATACTATCTCTTTATCAACCAGTCTATATATTAGCAGCAGACACAGTACAGTGTGGTAGTTCACGGCTGTGGCTACCTCTGTGTCGGCACTCGGCAGCCCGTCCATAATTGTATATACCACCTAACCGTGGTTTTTTTTTCTTTCTTTATACATACATACTAGTTACGAGTATACTATCTCTTTATCAACCAGTCTATATATTAGCAGCAGACACAGTACAGTGCGGTAGTTCACGGCTGTGGCTACCTCTGTGTCGGCACTCGGCAGCCCGTCCATAATTGTATATACCACCTAACCGTGTTTTTTTTTTCTTTCTTTATACATACATACTAGTTACGAGTATACTATCTCTTTATCAACCAGTCTATATATTAGCAGCAGACACAGTACAGTGCGGTAGTTCACGGCTGTGGCTACCTCTGTGTCGGCACTCGGCAGCCCGTCCATAATTGTATATACCACCTAACCGTGGTTTTTTTTTCTTTCTTTATACATACATACTAGTTACGAGTATACTATCTCTTTATCAACCAGTCTATATATTAGCAGCAGACACAGTACAGTGCGGTAGTTCACGGCTGTGGCTACCTCTGTGTCGGCACTCGGCAGCCCGTCCATAATTGTATATACAACCTAACCGTGTTTTTTTTTTCTTTCTTTATACATACATACTAGTTACGAGTATACTATCTCTTTATCAACCAGTCTATATTAGCAGCAGACACAGTACAGTGCGGTAGTTCACGGCTGTGGCTACCTCTGTGTCGGCACTCGGCAGCCCGTCCATAATTGTATATACCACCTAACCGTGGTTTTTTTTTCTTTCTTTATACATACATACTAGTTACGAGTATACTATCTCTTTATCAACCAGTCTATATATTAGCAGCAGACACAGTACAGTGCGGTAGTTCACGGCTGTGGCTACCTCTGTGTCGGCACTCGGCAGCCCGTCCATAATTGTATATACCACCTAACCGTGGTTTTTTTTTCTTTCTTTATACATACATACTAGTTACGAGTATACTATCTCTTTATCAACCAGTCTATATATAAGCAGCAGACACAGTACAGTGCGGTAGTTCACGGCTGTGGCTACCTCTGTGTCGGCACTCGGCAGCCCGTCCATAATTGTATATACCACCTAACCGTGGTTTTTTTTTCTTTCTTTATACATACATACTAGTTACGAGTATACTATCTCTTTATCAACCAGTCTATATATTAGCAGCAGACACAGTACAGTGCGGTAGTTCACGGCTGTGGCTACCTCTGTGTCGGCACTCGGCAGCCCGTCCATAATTGTATATACCACCTAACCGTGTTTTTTTTTTCTTTCTTTATACATACATACTAGTTACGAGTATACTATCTCTTTATCAACCAGTCTATATATTAGCAGCAGACACAGTACAGTGCGGTAGTTCACGGCTGTGGCTACCTCTGTGTCGGCACTCGGCAGCCCGTCCATAATTGTATATACCACCTAACCGTGGTTTTTTTTTCTTTCTTTATACATACATACTAGTTACGAGTATACTATCTCTTTATCAACCAGTCTATATTAGCAGCAGACACAGTACAGTGCGGTAGTTCACGGCTGTGGCTACCTCTGTGTCGGCACTCGGCAGCCCGTCCATAATTGTATACTAGTATCCAATCCATCCATCTCCATTGTTTACCTGAGGTGCCTTTTAGTTGTGCCTATTAAAATATGGAGAACAAAAATGTTGAGGTTCCAAAATTAGGGAAAGATCAAGATCCACTTCCACCTCGTGCTGAAGCTGCTGCCACTAGTCATGGCCGAGACGATGAAATGCCAGCAACGTCGTCTGCCAAGGCCGATGCCCAATGTCATAGTACAGAGCATGTCAAATCCAAAACACAAAATATCAGTAAAAAAAGGACTCCAAAACCTAAAATAAAATTGTCGGAGGAGAAGCGTAAACTTGCCAATATGCCATTTACCACACGGAGTGGCAAGGAACGGCTGAGGCCCTGGCCTATGTTCATGGCTAGTGGTTCAGCTTCACATGAGGATGGAAGCACTCAGCCTCTCGCTAGAAAAATGAAAAGACTCAAGCTGGCAAAAGCAGCACAGCAAAGAACTGTGCATTCTTCGAAATCCCAAATCCACAAGGAGAGTCCAATTGTGTCGGTTGCGATGCCTGACCTTCCCAACACTGGACGTGAAGAGCATGCGCCTTCCACCATTTGCACGCCCCCTGCAAGTGCTGGAAGGAGCACCCGCAGTCCAGTTCCTGATAGTCAGATTGAAGATGTCAGTGTTGAAGTACACCAGGATGAGGAGGATATGGGTGTTGCTGGCGCTGGGGAGGAAATTGACCAGGAGGATTCTGATGGTGAGGTGGTTTGTTTAAGTCAGGCACCCGGGGAGACACCTGTTGTCCGTGGGAGGAATATGGCCGTTGACATGCCAGGTGAAAATACCAAAAAAATCAGCTCTTCGGTGTGGAGGTATTTCACCAGAAATGCGGACAACAGGTGTCAAGCCGTGTGTTCCCTTTGTCAAGCTGTAATAAGTAGGGGTAAGGACGTTAACCACCTCGGAACATCCTCCCTTATACGTCACCTGCAGCGCATTCATAATAAGTCAGTGACAAGTTCAAAAACTTTGGGTGACAGCGGAAGCAGTCCACTGACCAGTAAATCCCTTCCTCTTGTAACCAAGCTCACGCAAACCACCCCACCAACTCCCTCAGTGTCAATTTCCTCCTTCCCCAGGAATGCCAATAGTCCTGCAGGCCATGTCACTGGCAATTCTGACGAGTCCTCTCCTGCCTGGGATTCCTCCGATGCATCCTTGCGTGTAACGCCTACTGCTGCTGGCGCTGCTGTTGTTGCCGCTGGGAGTCGATGGTCATCCCAGAGGGGAAGTCGTAAGCCCACTTGTACTACTTCCAGTAAGCAATTGACTGTTCAACAGTCCTTTGCGAGGAAGATGAAATATCACAGCAGTCATCCTACTGCAAAGCGGATAACTGAGTCCTTGACAACTATGTTGGTGTTAGACGTGCGTCCGGTATCCGCCGTTAGTTCACAGGGAACTAGACAATTTATTGAGGCAGTGTGCCCCCGTTACCAAATACCATCTAGGTTCCACTTCTCTAGGCAGGCGATACCGAGAATGTACACGGACGTCAGAAAAAGACTCACCAGTCTCCTAAAAAATGCAGTTGTACCCAATGTCCACTTAACCACGGACATGTGGACAAGTGGAGCAGGGCAGGGTCAGGACTATATGACTGTGACAGCCCACTGGGTAGATGTATGGACTCCCGCCGCAAGAACAGCAGCGGCGGCACCAGTAGCAGCATCTCGCAAACGCCAACTCTTTCCTAGGCAGGCTACGCTTTGTATCACCGCTTTCCAGAATACGCACACAGCTGAAAACCTCTTACGGCAACTGAGGAAGATCATCGCGGAATGGCTTACCCCAATTGGACTCTCCTGTGGATTTGTGGCATCGGACAACGCCAGCAATATTGTGTGTGCATTAAATATGGGCAAATTCCAGCACGTCCCATGTTTTGCACATACCTTGAATTTGGTGGTGCAGAATTTTTAAAAAAACGACAGGGGCGTGCAAGAGATGCTGTCGGTGGCCAGAAAAATTGCGGGACACTTTCGGCGTACAGGCACCACGTACAGAAGACTGGAGCACCACCAAAAACTACTGAACCTGCCCTGCCATCATCTGAAGCAAGAAGTGGTAACGAGGTGGAATTCAACCCTCTATATGCTTCAGAGGTTGGAGGAGCAGCAAAAGGCCATTCAAGCCTATACAATTGAGCACGATATAGTAGGTGGAATGCACCTGTCTCAAGTGCAGTGGAGAATGATTTCAACGTTGTGCAAGGTTCTGATGCCCTTTGAACTTGCCACACGTGAAGTCAGTTCAGACACTGCCAGCCTGAGTCAGGTCATTCCCCTCATCAGGCTTTTGCAGAAGAAGCTGGAGGCATTGAAGAAGGAGCTAAAAGGGAGCGATTCCGCTAGGCATGTGGGACTTGTGGATGCAGCCCTTAATTCGCTTAACAAGGATTCACGGGTGGTCAATCTGTTGAAATCAGAGCACTACATTTTGGCCACCGTGCTCGATCCTAGATTTAAAGCCTACCTTGGATCTCTCTTTCCGGCAGACACAGGTCTGCTGGGGTTGAAAGACCTGCTGGTGACAAAATTGTCAAGTCAAGCGGAACGCGACCTGTCAACATCTCCTCCTTCACATTCTCCCGCAACTGGGGGTGCGAGGAAAAGGCTCAGAATTCCGAGCCCACCCGCTGGCGGTGATGCAGGGCAGTCTGGAGCGACTGCTGATGCTGACATCTGGTCCGGACTGAAGGACCTGACAACGATTACGGACATGTCGTCTACTGTCACTGCATATGATTCTCTCAACATTGATAGAATGGTGGAGGATTATATGAGTGACCGCATCCAAGTAGGCACGTCACACAGTCCGTACTTATACTGGCAGGAAAAAGAGGCAATTTGGAGGCCCTTGCACAAACTGGCTTTATTCTACCTAAGTTGCCCTCCCACAAGTGTGTACTCCGAAAGAGTGTTTAGTGCCGCCGCTCACCTTGTCAGCAATCGGCGTACGAGGTTACATCCAGAAAATGTGGAGAAGATGATGTTCATTAAAATGAATTATAATCAATTCCTCCGCGGAGACATTGACCAGCAGCAATTGCCTCCACAAAGTACACAGGGAGCTGAGATGGTGGATTCCAGTGGGGACGAATTGATAATCTGTGAGGAGGGGGATGTACACGGTGATATATCGGAGGGTGAAGATGAGGTGGACATCTTGCCTCTGTAGAGCCAGTTTGTGCAAGGAGAGATTAATTGCTTCTTTTTTTGGGGGGGTCCAAACCAACCCGTCATATCAGTCACAGTCGTGTGGCAGACCCTGTCACTGAAATGATGGGTTGGTTAAAGTGTGCATGTTCTGTTTTGTTTATACAACATAAGGGTGGGTGAGAGGGCCCAAGGACAATTCCATCTTGCACCTCTTTTTTCTTTTCTTTTTCTTTGCATCATGTGCTGATTGGGGAGGGTTTTTTGGAAGGGACATCCTGCGTGACACTGCAGTGCCACTCCTAGATGGGCCCGGTGTTTGTGTCGGCCACTAGGGTCGCTAATCTTACTCACACAGTCAGCTACCTCATTGCGCCTCTTTTTTTCTTTGCGTCATGTGCTGTTTGGGGAGGGTTTTTTGGAAGGGCCATCCTGCGTGACACTGCAGTGCCACTCCTAGATGGGCCCGGTGTTTGTGTCGGCCACTAGGGTCGCTAATCTTACTCACACAGCTACCTCATTGCGCCTCTTTTTTTCTTTGCGTCATGTGCTGTTTGGGGAGGGTTTTTTGGAAGGGCCATCCTGCGTGACACTGCAGTGCCACTCCTAGATGGGCCCGGTGTTTGTGTCGGCCACTAGGGTCGCTAATCTTACTCACACAGCTACCTCATTGTGCCTCTTTTTTTCTTTGCGTCATGTGCTGTTTGGGGAGGGTTTTTTGGAAGGGACATCCTGCGTGACACTGCAGTGCCACTCCTAGATGGGCCCGGTGTTTGTGTCGGCCACTAGGGTCGCTTATCTTACTCACACAGCGACCTCGGTGCAAATTTTAGGACTAAAAATAATATTGTGAGGTGTGAGGTATTCAGAATAGACTGAAAATGAGTGTAAATTATGGTTTTTGAGGTTAATAATACTTTGGGATCAAAATGACCCCCAAATTCTATGATTTAAGCTGTTTTTTAGTGTTTTTGGAAAAAAACACCCGAATCCAAAACACACCCGAATCCGACAAAAATAATTTGGTGAGATTTGCCAAAACGCGTTCGAACCCAAAACACGGCCGCGGAACCGAACCCGAAACCAAAACACAAAACCCGAAAAATTTCAGGCGCTCATCTCTAGGTAAAACACCGCTCAGTAGGCAAGCGCTGTCAGTCAGGAGTCAGCGCTGCACCGGATGTCTCTTCTGGATGTCCTCTGACTTTCTCCTGCGGCGCAACTCCAGCTATTCCTCCCGCTGCGGCTCCCACTTCGGGTAAGGGGACCATATTGCTCAGTAGTGAGCACTTTCGGTAAGCCTGCGGCTGCTATGCCGCTACCCCTCTCCTCCACAGTCCTAATGGGTCGCTGCAGTCTGTAAGGGACCGCAGGTGCACACACCCAGGAACCGCTGGCTCTCCTCCCGCCGCCAGCAGCTACTTTTATAACCTCAGCCTGCACAAGACCCCTTCCCTCACTCACTCTCGCTCTCCTGGCGGCCACTGCGCAGCCGCAACAAATTGAAAAGCCCTATCTCTATAATGGGGCATATTTCTCTTAATTAAAAAAACCCTATAACTTTCTGAAAAACCACAACCCCAAAAGGCACTACACTGGGGCATACTCTATCTAGTAAAACAAACCCCAAGTCTTAATTCGTCCTCTATCCGGAGTTATGCCTTCCCAAAAAATATCTAATTCACTCTATAGGAAAACGGTGTCAAAAAGCCACAAAGGAAGTCACAGAAAAAAACTGACAGTTGGAACTTTAGGTTACTCCCAATTCCTCATTTTTTATTATTTTGCCCTGAAATTTGGCATGCAGCACCGGGTGACGATTCTACACGCCCATGCCAAATTTCAGCTCAGTACGTCCAATCAGTTTTGAGGTGTAGCCCCTCAAACACCATGCCCCCATCTCAGAAGTTCCCTATGGGAGAATTCCGTTTGTTCGATTCAGCCTTAATATAAGGGCACGACCGTGCCCTTATAATATGTATCTATCTATCTATCTATCTATCTATCTATCTATCTATCTATCTATCTATCTATCTATCTATCTATCTCTCTATCTATCTATCTATCTATCTATCTATCTATCTATCTATCGTATGTGTGTGTATATATACATCTATACATACATGCGCTAACACCTGGACATACACTGATGTACCCACACCTAATATCCATACATACACGCCCTGACACCTGGACATACACCAACATTCCCACACCTGCATCTATACATACACATGCTGACACCGGGACATACACCAACGTACAAGCACCTGCATCTATATATACACGCGCTGACAAATGGACATACACCGACGTACCCACACTTGCATCTATACATACAAAAACTCTCCAGATTATTGATTTTTTAATGTTTTTCTAGGAAACGTTCTAGATGTATGCTTATTAGCAGTTGTCCACTCCCGGAATGAATACTATTGACAGTGCTATCACATGATTTTCCGCCCAGCGAAGAATCCTTGCAGCTTCTGCCATTGCCCTCCTGCTTCTTGTGCCACCCTGTCTGTTTACGTGGGTGACTGCCATGATGTTGTCCGACTGGATCAACACCGGCTGACCTTGAAGCAGAGGTCTTGCTAAGTGTTAAAATGGCCCTTAGCTTCAGGATATTTATGTGAAGTGATGTATCCCGGCTTGACCCTAAGCCCTGGATATTCCTTCCCTGTGTGACTGCTCCCCAGCCTCGCAGGCTGGCATCCGTGGTCACCAGGACCCAGTCCTGAATGCCGAATCTGCGGCCCTCTAGAAGATGAGCACTCTGCAACCACCACAGGATGGATACCCTTGTCCTTGGTGACAGGGTTATCCGCTGATGCATCTGAAAATGCGACCCGGACCATTTGTCCAGTAGGTTCCACTGGAAAGTTCTTGCGTGGAATCTAACGAATGGGATTGCTTCGTATGAAGCCATCATTTTTTCCCAGAACCCTTGTGCATTGATGCACTGAGACTTGGTTCGGTTTTAGGAGGTTCCTGATTAGCTCGGATAACTCCCTGGCTTTCTCTTCCGGGAGAAACACCTTTTTTCTGGACTGTGTCCAGGATCATCCCTAGGAAACAGAAGACAAGTCGTCGGAACCAGCTGCGATTTTGGAATATTGAGAATCCAATCGTGCTGCCGCAACACTACCTGAGATAGTGCTACACCGACCTCCAACTGTTCCCTGGATCTTACCCTTATCAGGGAATCGTCCAAGTAAGGGATAACTAAAATTCCCTTCCTTCGAAGGGATATCATTTCGTCCATTACCTTGGTAAAGACCCGGGGTGCCGTGGACCATCCCTACGGCAGCGTCTGAACTGATAGTGACAGTTCTGTACCATAACCTGAGGTACCCTTGGTGAGAAGGGTAAATTTTGACATGAAGGTAAGCATCCTTGATGTCCCGAGACATCATGTAGTCCCCTTCTTCCAGGTTCGCAATCACTACTCTGAGTGACTCAATCTTGAATTTGAACCTCTGTATGTAAGTGTTCAAAGATTTTAGATTTTAGATTTAGAATCGGTCTCACCGAGCCGTCTGGCTTCGGTACCACAATAGTGTGGAATAATACCCCGTTCCCTGTTGCAGGAGGGGTACCTTGATTATCACCTGCTGGGAATACAGCTTGTGAATGGCTTCCAAAACTGCCTCCCTGTCAGAGGGAGACGTCGGTAAAGCCAACTTTTGGAAACGGCGAGGGGGAGACGTCTCGAATTCCAATATGTACCCCTGAGATATTACCTGAAGGATCCAGGGGTCTACTTGCGAGTGAGCCCACTGCGCACTGAAATTCATTGAGAACGGGCCCCCACCGTGCCTGAGCTTGTATAGCCCTAGCGTCATACTGAGGGCTTGGCAGAGGCGGGAAAGGGTTTCTGTTCCTGGGAACTGGCTGATCTCTGCAGCCTTTTTCCTCTCCGTCTGTCACGAGCAGAAAAGAGGAACCTTTTGTCCGCTTGCCAACAAAGGACTGCGCCTGATAATACGGCGTCTTATTTTGAGAGGCGACCTGGGGTACAAACGTGGATTTCCCAGCTGTTGCCGTGGCCACCAGGTCTAAAGGACCGACCCCAAATGTCCCCTTTCAAAGGCAATACTTCCAAATGCCGTTTGGAATCCGCATCACCTGACCATTTTACTGGTAGAATTGGACAACGCACTTATACTTGATGCCAGTCGGCAATTATTCCGCTGTGCATCATGCATATATAGAAATGCATCTTTTAAATGCTCTATAGGCAATAATATACTATCCTTATCTAGGATATCAATATTTCCAGTCAGGGAATCCGACCATGCCAACCCAGCACTGCACCTCCAGGCTGAGGCGATAGCTGGTCGCAGTATAACACCAGTATGTGTGTAAATACATTTTTGGATACCCTCCTGCTTTCTATCAGCAGGATCCTTAAGGGCGGCCATCTCATGAGAGGGTAGAGCCCTTGTTCTTACAAGCGTGTGAGCGCCTTATCCCCCCTAGGGGGTGTTTCCCAACGCACCCTAACCTCTGGCGGGAAAGGGTATGCAGCCAATACTTTTTAAGAAATTATCAAGTGTTATCGGGGGGAAACCCACGCATCATCACACACCTCATTTTATTTTTCAGATTTAGGAAAACTACAGGTAGTTTTTCCCCCACCGAACATAATACCCCTTTTTGGTGGTACTCGTATTATCAGAAATGTATAAAAACATTTTCCATTGTATCAATCATGTAACGTGTGGCCCTACTGGAAATCACGGTTGTTTCTTCACCGTCGACACAGGAGTCAGTATCCATGTCGGCGTCTGTATCTGCCATCTGAGGTAACGGCCGCTTTAGAGCCCCTGACGGCCTATGAGACGTCTGGACAGGCACAAGCTGAGTAGCCGGCTGTCTCATGTCAACCACTGTTTTTATATAGAGCTGACACTGTCACGTAATTTTCAACAGTACATCCACTCAGGTGTCGACCCCCTAGGGGGTGACATCACTGTTACAGACACTCCGTCTCAACATCATTTTTCTCCTCATATATGTCGACACAAACGTACCGACACACAGCACACACACAGGGAATGCTCTGATAGAGGACAGGACCCCACTAGCCCTTTGGGGAGACAGAGGGAGAGTATGCCAGCACACACCAGAGCGCTATATATATACAGGGATAACCTTATATAAGTGTTTTTCCCCTTATAGCTGCTGTATGTTTTAATACTGCGCCTAATTAGTGCCCCCCTCTCTTTTTTAACCCTTTCTGTAGTGTAGTGACTGCAGGGGAGAGCCAGGGGAGCTTCCCTCCAACTGAGCTGTGAGGGAAAATGGTGCCAGTGTGCTGAGGAGATAGGCTCCGTCCCCTTTCCGGCGGCCTTATCTCCCGGTTTTTTGTATATTTTGGCAGGGGTTAAATGCATCCATATAGCCCAGGAGCTATATGTGATGTATTTTTTGCCATGTAAGGTATTTCTGTCGTGTTTTATTGCGTCTCAGGGCGCCCCCCCCAGCGCCCTGCACCCTCAGTGACCGGAGTATGAAGTGTGCTGAGAGCAATGGCGCACAGCTGCAGTGCTGTGCGCTACCTTATTGAAGACAGGAACGTCTTCTGCCGCCGATTTTTCCGGACCTCTTCGCTCTTCTGGCTCTGTAAGGGGGCCGGCGGCGCGGCTCCGGGACCCATCCAGGCTGGACCTGTGATCGTCCCTCTGGAGCTAATGTCCAGTAGCCAAGAAGCCCAATCCACTCTGCACGCAGGTGAGTTCGCTTCTTCTCCCCTTAGTCCCTCGATGCAGTGAGCCTGTTGCCAGCAGGTCTCACTGAAAATAACAAACCTAAACTAAAACTTTCACTAAGAAGCTCAGGAGAGCCCCTAGTGTGCACCCTTCTCGTCGGGCACAGAAATCTAACTGAGGCTTGGAGGAGGGTCATAGGGGGAGGAGCCAGTGCACACCAGCTAGTCCTAAAGCTTTCTTTAGATGTGCCCAGTCTCCTGCGGAGCCGCTATTCCCCATGGTCCTTACGGAGTCCCCAGCATCCACTTAGGACGTTAGAGAAAATAAGGATAAAGTGGACTACAGAAACTGATGCTCTAACCAAAGGAGAGAGAGAGAGAGAGAAAAGCACAAGGGAAAGTGAGCAATCGGAACACCATAGAGAGAGGAGAGATAGAAATGCCTGAAAAAGTAAAGGGGGTTGGGTATGGCATCCGGCGCTCGGGATTCCAGCAGTCACATGATACCTAATCCTAATCCTAACCCTCTGGGGGGGGTGGCGGATAGGGCTAACCCTCAGGGGGTGGCAGCTAGGACTAACCCCCCCCCCCACCTCCTAGTGCCTTCCCTAACACCCCCTCCTCCGGTCCTAACCCTCCCTCCAATACTCGCCTTCGGGATGTTGGCTGTCTGTGTGCCGGCATCAGTCTCCCAAGTGGTGTCAGGATTCCAACATCGGTCAAATGACCGCCGGTATACCGTCTGCCGGGATGGTAAATGTATCCTGAGGACAGGTAGTGAGTGTGGAGGGATAGGTGGTTCAGTAAAATGTAACAGCTCAAACTGCGATCATTCACTGATAAATTGATTTATATCTCTCCCTTTTTAACCATTGCAGTCATAAAAGCAATGTTTTTTAAACTTTTAAATAAAGCTTGTTAGCATCCCCAGCACACTGTATATGCTGGGAGATGTAGTTCTCAATATGAAAACATTTAATTACTGTATGAACTCTAATTCCCCAACTGAAACCTCTCACAAACACACACTCCTAAATCTAGTACACACACACACATTTCCCCAGTACTGACAACTCTCATCACTTCCACACACTGACAACTCCCTCCTGCTCCTCTCCCCACTGACACTGACAGCTCCCTCACAGTCACACACATCCTCCACCCCCCCACACACACACTGATAGCACACATGCACAAATCCCCCCCTCCTCGACACTAACTGTCACGGACTGCTTGGGCAGCAGGGGGCAGGCTCTGACTTGAAGTGCTGAAATTCAACAGCTCTCTCGAACTTGCAAGGCATGGCTGTGCAGCTGTCTCCAGCCATCTCCTTGCCCACTGTGTAATTTGTGGCGTTCTCTGATGTTCCCCGCTCTGCCTCTACAACCGGCACATAATGTACAGCAGTGGTGACTCCAGAGTATGGGCCTGGAGAACTCTGCCTACCGGGGGGTAGGGATTAATAATTTCAAAGGGGCAGAGCTAGGAGTGAAGCAGTGGACAGCAGTTGAGGGGCGTTTCAAACTGTAACAGGGTTGGGACAATTTCAGTATCCTTCCCTCACCGTCTAATTGGTCAGTCCCACGCTGATTGCCATAGCGCCCTTTCGAGACTGCAGAACTCTATCCCTTAGCCACGGTTGGCACAGCTGGATGGTGCCCCTGGCAAGTGCCATCCTGGCCAAGGGGTAGATACGCCCCTGAGGGTCAGGGCCAGCAACAGAAATCTCGGGGCCCAGTACACTGATATCTCTGGGGCCCCCTCAACCCCCCCTTAACTTGGCAGAGGGATCTTTAAAAAAAAATGGAGCCTTTGACTCGGACCGTCAGTGAGGCCGGCAGGTGGTTTTCATACTGGGCTATCCAGCTCTTCGGTGGCGGTGGCAGGGACATTCAGAAAAGGGCCAGCACAGCAACATGCATAATAATGGCAATACAGTATGGACCACAGGGACTGGACAAAGTGATGGGGTAAAAGGAGGGGGGAGGGTTTAGTTGGCCTGTTAATTGTTTTCCTGCTTAAATTGAGCAGTTGGTGGATACACTTTAAAAAGCAATATTGGCACTGTGGCCCCATTATTTCTGTTCTCAATACTTGGAGCCCTGAACAAGTGTCCCCTTTGTCCCCCCTGTCACCGGGCCTGTTCAGGCGTTACCTATGGAGAAGCTGCGACATGACATCCTAGGACACGATACTGCACCATGCATCACCATTATATTTCAGTGTGCCATGTCAATATTTAAATCTTGTTCTGTGTGACGTGAGTTGTAAATGGTTGAAAATCTCTGTGCTACAGTATCGTCACCATGTAGTTATAACAACACCGCAAAACCACCAAAGGACGTGTTTTGGTAGAGGGACTGCTGGAGGGGCCCATTGGGGCCCCCAGTTTGCTACCCCACCCCAGTATACCTGTGCTGTAGCCAGTGGAAGGGGCACTATCTTCCCGGTGATCTCTTCGGGAAGATGGTGCCGCACATAGAAAGCAAAGACTCTGGCTGCACTCTCCTGCCCTCGCTCTAAGCAAGGTGATCGGGCCACAAAAGGACCCCTGTCGGACCCCGGCCTGTGGGCCACAAAAGGATGCATTGGGGGCGGCATGCGGCCCATGGGTTTGACACCCCTGCCCTAGAGTATCACAATTTGTTTCACGGCACCCCTAGGCCAAAGTTTTTTTTATTGAGAAATTCAGAAAAAAATATAAAATTAAGTAAATTGTGTTTATAGCATGTCATCCTCAGGTTCAGTTATGTTGTGAGGGAATGGTTTTGCCAATTTAATAAAGTATAAATAATTTTAATTGGTCCTGGACCACCAAACTATGCTACCAGTGCAAGAACCCCAGTTTGGAAACTACTGCCATAAAATAAACCTTTTTTGTTTTTTTTAAACTACATGTAATACACCTTAGATCTCAGTTCCTAAAAGGTTTTAAACCTTTGCATACAGTAAACTACACATATTTAAAAATCCTACACCGGGCACAAGTGCTCACGGGCCAATTTCATGGCAGTCTCGGATAGGAGGGCATTGTGGATTCACCAAGGGAATGCTGATGCTGACTCCAAGAAGAAAGGGAGTCTCTTCCCTATGAAGGTGAAGCCTTGTTTGGCGACGGCCTAGTTAATTTGATCTCGGCAGCTCCCGCAGGTAAGTCATCCTTCTTGCCCTATGTTCCCTCTCAACGGATGAAGACGCATCATTATCTGACGCAGTCATTTCGGCCCAATAGATATGCAAGAAGTTAAGATTCCCCTTTCTTTGCAGGTAGAGGAAGGAAAAGAGGGAAGAGGTCTGTAGCCTCTTCAAGATCGCAGGAGCAGAGATCGTCCTCTGCTTTTACCAAATCCACTGCATGACGCTAGGGCTCTCTTGCAGGAGCCCGCACCAGTGGGGGGCACGTCTAAAACTCTTCAGTCAGTTCTGGATTCATTGGGACCTGGACTCGTGGGCTTTACAAATAGTGTCCCAAGGGTACAAACTGGGGTTTCAAGACGTTCCCCCTCACCGATTGTTCAAATCAGCCTTAGTCAGCAGGGAGAAGGTTTTTATTCAAGCCTCTTCGTGGTCCCGAAGCCGGACGGCTCAGTCAGACCAATCTTAAATCTGAAATCCCTTAATTTCTACCTAAAGAAATTCAATTTCAAGATGGAATCTCTCAGGGTAGTGATCTCCAGTCCGGGGGATAAAGGAGATTTCATGGTTTTGGTAGACATAAAGGATGCCTACTTATATGTTCCCATTTAGCCACTGAATCAAGCTACCTGAGGTTTGCAATTCAGGATTGTCATTACCAATTTCAGACGTTGCCGTTTGGTCTGTCCACGGCTCCGAGGATTTTCACCAGGGTGATGGCGGAAATGATGGTTCTCCTTCGCAAGCAAGGAGTCACAATTATCCCGTACTTGGATGATCTCCTGATAAAGGCGAGATCCAGGGACCAGTTGGTGCAAAACATCTACTCTCCCTGACAGTTCTTCAACAACATGGTTGGCTCCTAAACTTGCCAAAATCGCAGTTGGTCCCAATGACGCGGTTGTTGTTTTTGGGAGTGATACTGGACACAGAAGAGGTTTTCTTCTAGTGGAAAGGCTCTGGAGATCCAGAGTCTGGTCAAACAAATTCTGAAACCAGCAAGAGTGTTAATCCATCAATGCATTCAGTTGCTGGGGAAGATGGTTGCGGCCTACGAGGCCATTCAGTTTGGCAGGTTCCATGCCAGAGTGTTCCAGTGGGACCTGTTGGACAAGTGGTCCGGATCCCACCTACACATGCACCGGAGGATAATCCTGTCTTCCAAGACCAGAATCTCACTCCATTGGTGGCTGCACAGTTCTCACCACCTAGAGGGGCGATGGTTCGGGATCCAGGACGGGATCCTAGGGACCACGGATGCAACCCTCTGAGGCTGGAGAGCAGTCACACAGGGGGAAAACATCCAAGGAAGATGGTCAAGTCTTCCTTGGATGTTTTCATCTCCACATAAATGTTCTGGAGTTAAGGGCCATTTAATAACTGCAGACACAGTACGCACTGGGACGGGTGCCCAGCATCCTCTACGGACTAAGAGAAAAGGATGTACCGGTAGGTATTAAAATCCTATTTTCTCTACCGTCCTAGAGGATGCTGGGGACTCCGTAAGGACCATGGGGATAGACGGGCTCCGCAGGAGACATGGGCACTTTAAGAAAGACTTTAGTTCTGGGTGTGCACTGGCTCCTCCCTCTATGCCCCTCCTCCAGACCTCAGTTTGATACTGTACCCAGTGGAGACTGGGTGCTTTTCAGGAGCTCTCCTGAGCTTTCTGACAGAAAGTATTTTGTTAGGTTTTTAATTTTCAGGGAGCACTGCTGGCAACAGACTCCCTCATCGAGGGACTGAGGGGAGAGAAGCAGCCCTACTCTCTGAGTTGCAAGGTCCTGCTTCTTAGGCTACTGGACACCATTAGCTCCAGTGGGATTGGTACGCAGGATCTCACCCTCGCCGTCCGTCCCAGAGCCGCGCCGCCGTCCCCCTCGCAGAGCCGGAAGATAGAAGCCGGGTGAGTATGAGAAGAAAAGAAGACTTCAGAGGCGGCAGAAGACTTCATGATCTTCACTGAGGTAACGCACAGCACTGCAGCTGTGCGCCTTTGCTCCCATACACCTCACATACTCCGGTCACTGTAAGGGTGCAGGGCGCAGGGGGGGCGCCCTGGGCAGCAATATAAACCTCTTTCGCAAAAATATAACATATATACAGCTGGGCACTTTATATATGTATAAGCCCCCACCAATTTTACAGTTTAAGCGGGACAGAAGCCCGCCTCCGAGGGGGCGGGGCTTCTCCCTCAGCACTCACCAGCGCCATTTTTTCTCCACAGCACCGCTGAGAGGAAGCTCCCCGGACTCTACCCTGCTTATACCACGTTAGACAAGAGGGTTGAAAAGAGGGGGGGGGGGGGCACATAATTCGCAAATTACATACAGCAGCACCACTGGGCAAACATTAAGTTACTGTTTTATTCCTGGGTTATATAGCGCTGGGGGGTGTGCTGGCATACTCTCTCTCTGTCTCTCCAAAGGGCCTTGTGGGGAAACTGTCTTCAGAAAAAGCATTCCCTGTGTGTGAAGTGTGTCGGTACACGTGTGTCGACATGTCTGAGGAAGAAGGCTATATTAGAGAGGAGCGGGAGCAAATGAATGTGGTGTCTCCGCCGACAGCTGATTGGATGGATATGTGGAATGTTTTAAATGCTAGTGTAAACTCATTGCACAAAAGATTAGACAAGGCAGAAGCTTTGGGACAGTCAGGGTTTCAACCCATGCCTGATCCTATGTTGCAGGGACTGTCAGGGTCTCATAAGCGCCCACTATCCCAGATTGTTGACACAGATACCGACACGGATTCTGACTCCAGTGTCGATTACGATGATGCAAAGTTACAGCCAAAATTGGCAAAATCCATTCGATTTATGATTATGGCAATAAAAGATGTTTTGCACATCACAGAGGAACCCCCTGTCGCTGACAAGAGGGTACATATGTACAAGGGAAAGAAGCCTGAGGTAACCTTTCCCCCCTCACACGAGCTGAACGAGTTATGTGAAAAAGCTTGGGAATCTCCAGATAAAAGACTGCAGATTTCCAAAAGGATTCTTATGGCGTATCCTTTCCCATCAACGGATAGGTTACGATGGGAATCCTCCCCTAGGGTGGACAAAGCATTAACACGCTTATCCAAGAAGGTAGCCCTCCCGTCCCAGGATACGGCTACCCTCAAAGAGTGTGCTGACCGCAAACAGGAGATTACCCTGAAGTCCATTTATACACATTCAGGTACCTTACTCAGACCGGCAATTGCGTCGGCCTGGGTGTGTAGTGCTGTAGCGGCATGGACAAATACCTTATCTGAGGGGATGGATAGCCTAGACAAGGATACTATTTTATTGACCCTGGGGCATATAAGAGATGCTGTCCTATATATGTGTGTATGCAAACTACAGGTGGTGCTGCAGGGCCCACACCCTTTTACTTGTCTTGTAGAGCAGCTCTGAAGCTGTTACAGTGCCCAGCTGCTGCAAGAAATCAGCTTGAATGCTTCAGGGGCTTGGGCATGGCCAACATGAGCCCCACACCGAAGGAGGGTGGGGGTGTTTAATGCAAACTTGGGGTTATCCAAGCGCCGCAAAAGGCCGCCATGCCCTGCATGCCCCTTTTCTCTTTTCATATACAGATGAGGGTTCCAGCCAACTTTGGCCCACTGCTTGGATGACATCACCGTATGCAAATCCGTCTGCTGCAGACCTTCCCCCAGGAATGCTTGCAATAGTTGTTGCATATGGTTTAATGTCCGACACATGTCCTAACTTGTGGTCTCCCTGCAGTTGTTGTCCCCAGACGAGAGTTCCCTTGTGCTTCCTCAGTTAAATCTCCTTAACTTGACGGGGGTGTGCCCGAGCAGCCACCCTCCCCAGCCCTATCCCAACACATACTTATCTTGCATATGAGATCTCTTGATCATGAAGATAGTTCTCACAGGTTGAGGTTCATCCTGGCCCCGCTCCCCGCTGGAGAGGGCTTCAGCAGAAGGGTGAGTACGTGTGGCCAGAGACCTCCCTTCCCATGTGCAGGCCTGCAGAGTCTGCCGCGCAGGATGGGGCATGTGGCACTCTCCCTCCCAGGGGCTCTTCCAGATGTAGCTCCTCAGCAGTATTTTTCCCGGGCTGCGCGGCGCTCTCCCCGACTGGCATCCGCCCTGGAACACTGCCTTCCTCAACGCAACATCAGCAGGGGGCCCTGGCCTCATCTTTCTCATGTATGTATCATGTATGTGTGTGTGATATATGTATGAATCATATATGTTTGTGATATATCTATCTATCTATCTATCTATCTATCTATCTATCTATCTATCTATCTATCTATCTATCTATCTATCGTATGTGTGTGTATATATATGTATCTATCATGTATGTATGTATGTATGTATGTATCTATCTTGTATGTATGTGTTCTATCTATCTATCTATCTATCTATCTATCTATCGTGTGTGTGATATATGTATGTATCTATCATGTATGTGTTATATGTATGTATCACACCTTCCTCTATACATATACATACATACATACATACATACATACATACATACACACACACACACCTATATCTGTACGTACACTGACATACACACACCAACATCTATACATTAACACGCTGACCCCTAAACGTACACCAACGTACCCACACCTGCATCTATACCTACACATGCTGACACGTGGACGTACACCGGCTTACCCACATGTGAATCTATACATACATGTGCTGACACCTGGACATACACTGATGTACCCACACCTAACATCTATACATACACATGCTAACACCTGGACGTATACAGACGTACCCACATTTGCATCCATGCATATATAGATGTAGGTGTGTGTACGTCAGTGTACGTCCAGGTGTCAACGCGTGTATGTATAGATGCAGGTGTGGGTACGTCTGTGTATGTCCAGGTGTCAGAATGTGTATGTATAGATGCAGGTGTGGGAAGGTCAGTGTAGGTTCAGGTGTCAGCGCGTGTATGTATAGATGCAGGTGCTTGTATGTCCAGATGTCAGTGCATGTATGTATAGATGCAAGTGTGGGTACGTCGGTGTATGTCCATTTGTCAGCGCGTGTATATATAGATGCAGGTGCTTGTACGTTGGTGTATGTCCAGGTGTCAGCATGTTTATGTATAGATGCAGGTGTGGGAATGTTGGTGTATGTCCAGGTGTCAGGGCGTGTATGTATGGATATTAGGTGTGGGTACATCAGTGTATGTCCAGGTGTTAGCGCATGTATGTATAGATGTATATATACACACACATACGATAGATAGATAGATAGATAGATAGATAGATAGATAGATAGATAGATAGATAGATAGATAGATATTATAAGGGCACGGTCGTGCCCTTATAGTAAGGCTGAATCGAACAAACGGAATTCTCCCATAGGGAACTTCTGAGATGGGGGCATGGTGTTTGAGGGGCTACACCTCAAAACTGATTGGACGTACTGAGCTGAAATTTGGCATGGGCGTGTAGAATCGTCACCCGGTGCTGCATGCCAAATTTCAGGGCAAAATAATAAAAAATGAGGAATTGGGAGTAACCTAAAGTTCCAACTGTCAGTTTTTTTCTGTGACTTCCTTTGTGGCTTTTTGACACCGTTTTCCTATAGAGTGAATTAGATATTTTTTGGGAAGGCATAACTCCGGATAGAGGACGAATTAAGACTTGGGGTTTGTTTTACTAGATAGAGTATGCCCCAGTGTAGTGCCTTTTGGGGTTGTGGTTTTTCAGAAAGTTATACGGTTTTTTTAATTAAGAGAAATATGCCCCATTATAGAGATAAGGCTTTTCAATTTGTTGCGGCTGCGCAGTGGCCGCCAGGAGAGCGAGAGTGAGTGAGGGAAGGGGTCTCGTGCAGGCTGAGGTTATAAAAGTAGCTGCTGGCGGCGGGAGGAGAGCCAGCGGTTCCTGGGTGTGTGCACCTGCGGTCCCTTACAGACTGCAGCGACCCATTAGGACTGTGGAGGAGAGGGGTAGCGGCATAGCAGCCGCAGGCTTACCGAAAGTGCTCACTACTGAGCAATATGGTCCCCTTACCCGAAGTGGGAGCCGCAGCGGGAGGAATAGCTGGAGTTGCGCCGCAGGAGAAAGTCAGAGGACATCCAGAAGAGACATCCGGTGCAGCGCTGACTCCTGACTGACAGCGCTTGCCTACTGAGCGGTGTTTTACCCCCACACCTGAAGCGGGTGCGGGAGCGGCAGCGGCAGCCGGAGAAGACAGCTGTGCTGCACGGAAGAAGTCAGGCAGCAGCAGCAGCAGCACCAGCGGGCTGAGGTGGGGAGGATCAGTATGGTCCCTTACGTGCGGCTCACATTCAGATCCATCCGGCTCCCTTCCCCTCCTCCCCTGCACCCTTAGCAGCCTGCCCCCACATCTCATTCACCCACCGCCGCAGACTCCTCCCCCACACGGTTATTATAATAAGGCTACCCCCTTCCCTCCCTGCTGTGTGTCCAGCCACCCCCCCCTCACCTGCTGTGTGTCCGGCCTACCCCCCCCCCTCACCTGCTGTGTGTCCAGCCCCCCCCCCTCACCTGCTGTGTGTCCAGCCCCCCCCCCCTCACCTGCTGTGTGTCCGGCCTACCCCCCCCCCCTCCCTGCTGTGTGTCCAGCCACCCCCCCCCTCACCTGCTGTGTGTCTGGCCTACCCCCCCCTGCTGTGTGTCCAGCCCCCCCCCCTCCCTGCTGTGTGTCCGGCCTACCCCCCCCCCTCCCTGCTGTTTGTCCGGCCTACCCCCCCCTCCCTGCTGTGTGTCCAGACCCCCCCCCCTCACCTGCTGTGTGTCCAGCCACCCCCCCCCCTCACCTGCTGTGTGTCCGGCCTACCCCCCCTTCCCTGCTGTTTGTCCGGCCACCCTCCCCTCCCCTGCTGTGTGTCCGGCGGCCTACCCCCCCCTCCCTGCTGTGTGACCGGCCTACCCCCCCCTCACCTGCTGTGTGTCCAGCCCCCCCCCCCTCACCTGCTGTGTGTCCAGCCCCCCCCTCCTCCCCTGCTGTGTGTCCGGCCTACCCCCCCCCTCCCTGCTGTTTGTCCGGCCACCCTCCCCTTCCCTGCTGTGTGTCCGGCCACCCTCCCCTTCCCTGCTGTGTGTCCGGCCACCCTCCCCTCCCCTGCTGTGTGTCCGGCCACCCTCCCCTCCCATGCTGTGTGTCCGGCCACCCTCCCCTCCCCTGCTGTGTGTCCGGCCTACCCCCCCCTCCCCTGCTGCGTGTCCAGCCCCCCCCCCTCACCTGCTGCGTGTCCAGCCCCCCCCCCTCACCTGCTGTGTGTCCAGCCCCCCCCTCACCTGCTGTGTGTCCAGCCACCCCCCCTCCCCTGCTGTGTGTCCGGCCTACCCCCCCCTCCCTGCTTTTTGTCCGGCCACCCTCCCCTCCCCTGCTGTGTGTCCTGCCTACCCCCCCCTCCCTGCTGTGTGTCCAGCCACCCCCCCCCCCTCACCTGCTGTGTGTCCGGCCTACCCTCCCCCCCCCCTCCCCTCCCCTGCTGTTTGTCTGGCCACCATCCCCTCCCCTCCCCTGCTGTGTGTTCGGCAACTCCCCCCTCTTCCTGCTGTGTTCGGCCACCCCCTACCCCCTCCCCTCCCTGCCGTGTGTCCGGTCACCCTCCCCTCTCTGCTGTGTGTCCAGCCACCCCCCCCCCTCTCTGCTGTGTGTCCGGCCACCCCCCCCAGACACGCAGCGCCTGACACACAGACATGCAACGCCTGACACGCATACGCATATGCAGCGCCTGACGCACACGCACACAGCACCTGACACACACACACACACAGCACCTGACACACACGCACACACACAGCACCTGACACACACACACACAGCACCTGACACTCACACGGACCTGACACACGCGCACACACTCACACGCAGCACCTGACACACGCACACACAGACGCAGCACCTGACACTCACACGGACCTGACACACACGCACACACTCACACGCGGTGCCTGACGCACATAGACACGCGGCGCCTGATGCACACGCGGCGCCTGACGCACACGCGGCGCCTGACAGACACGCGGCGCCTGACAGACACGCGGCGCCTGACACACACGCACAGGCAGCGCCTGGCACACACGCACAGGCAGCGCCTGACACACACGCAGCGCCTGACACACACAGACACGCAGCGCCTGACACACACAGACACGCAGCGCCTGACGCACAGGCAGCGCCTGACACACACGCGCCTGACACACGCAGCGCCTGACACACGCAGCGCCTGACACACGCAGCGCCTGACACACACACGCACCTGACACTCACATGCTCCTGACACACGCAGCACCTGACATACTCACACGCAGCACCTGACACACACGCAGACACGCAGCATCTGACACACACACACGCAGCACCTGACACACACACGCAGCACCTGACACACAGACACGCAGCGCCTGACACACACGCAGACACGCAGCGCCTGACACACACGCAGACACGCAGCGCCTGACACACACGCAGACACGCAGCGCCTGACACACACGCAGCGCCTGACACACACGCAGCGCCTGACACACACGCAGCGCCTGACACACATGCAGCGCCTGACACACACGCAGTTAATATAGGAGAAAACCCCCCAGAGCTGTGCTTTGTGGACACTTTTCAGAGAACAAATTTGTTAGCATAAAAATAAAGCCAGAAAATGAAGAGCTGTTTAATCACGCAATTTGATTTTTTTGCCAGCATATTTCTTTTTCTCTGCAACCCACTGCTAAATTGTGCTTCCTAGATGTTTTTATAAAATCACTGAATCAAATCTAACTCTGATTACATCAGAGAAGGCCAGGTACCCTACACCATAACAGGGGGTATGAAATTTGACTTGTCTACTTAAAGATCACCAAAATCTGATAACAAGGTCAATTAGGTCCCTGGGTGGGATTGAACCACCAACCTTTTGGTTAATAGCCGTACATGCTAACTGATTGCGCCACAGAGACACTTTGCAAAAGTTCATACTGACAAAGGCTAATAAGCATTCATCTAAAACGTTTCCTAGAAAAACTTTAAAAAGTCAATAATCTGGAGAGTTTTTGTAAGATGTTTCTTCCATCAACCAACGAAGAAACACATTGGTACTTTCCCATGATGAGTGAGTGCTTCAGGATCTCTTGCACTTACATGTGCAGCAGAGTACTGCAATGGAAGCATGCTAGGCCCATAACCCAGAGGTAGGCAGATTGAAACTATCCTCTGCTATATGCATTTTTTTTTTGTTAATTAAAGTAATCCAAAACTGGGATTGATATTTTGGCTCTTTTATTTTTACTTAAAGTACAATAACTTTTACCATTTTAATTTGTTTTAATAGTATATTGACAGTATTGTTTTCTTTCAAAAATCCACTTCATTTTCTTTACCCTATTATTAAAATGGTAATTGACAAAAACAAACTACATTGTCACCAGAAGAGCAATACAAAATGTACAAGTGATATATTAAAATCATCTTTCCAGCTTGAATTTCAATGATGCATTGGGGCAACGATTTTGTGAGAAACATCTTCACCCTTAAATAAAGATTTTCTTAATTCCTTACCTGTGTGCTAATTAGATATCACCTTGTTTTCACATTAAACAGACTTCCACATGAGAAAGCAGCAAGGATGCAGTGGCGTTAATGTTTCCTGGTGTCAACCTGTATTATTTCAGTAGACATTGAAATGAGGATGCATCTTGCTGCCTTTCCAATGAAGCAAGTTTAATTTAGTAATAGGTGAAAAACCATCCCTACAAAGGTGTTAATCAGAGACTTGGCTTTGTGGACACTTTTCAGAGAACAAATTTGTTAGCATAAAAATAAAGCCAGAAAATGAAGAGCTGTTTAATCACGCAATTTGATTTTTTTGCCAGCATATTTCTTTTTCTCTGCAACCCACTGCTAAATTGTGCTTCCTAGATGTTTTTATAAAATCACTGAATCAAATCTAACTCTGATTACATCAGAGAAGGCCAGGTACCCTACACCATAACAGGGGGTATGAAATTTGACTTGTCTACTTAAAGATCACCAAAATCTGATAACAAGGTCAATTAGGTCCCTGGGTGGGATTGAACCTCAACGCAACATCAGCAGGGGGCCCTGGCCTCATCACCATCCCAGGTCTTTCTCATGTATGTATCATGTATGTGTGTGTGATATATGTATGAATCATATATGTTTGTGATATATATATATATATATATATATATTCCATAGACAAAAAACCTTACGGTTTCACATGTCCCATTAAGGCTTCTTAGACATGATCGAAATTTCAGAAGCCTGTTGTAACTCTTCCACTCAAACTCCAAAAAGCAATGAAATTCCGATCATTAAGGCTGACGCCTTAATGGACGTGTTCCTTGCGCAATACAGATATGGTATGCCATCACAGCCTGTGGGTAAGTGCAGATTCAGCACTCACACAGAGTGAGATTGCTGTCACTCACACAATGGTGGAGCTGCTAATTCACAGATTTGTGTGCTCATTGGAATACACACATGCAGTCTATGCAACTGAAGGTCTGAGCAGTTTTGTGGTGCTCCCATCCCACACAGTGCCCACAACCATCCCATTCAGTCAACACAACAAAGCCACCTTGTTACAACATCCTTCTAACTCCATACATCCATCTCACTTAGTATACACATTTAGCTCCCTCAAACATCTTGGTTAATTGCTAAACTATAATACCCCATCTACGGTCTATGCATCTACACTTACTTCCCCTATACACCACCATGCTGCCCGGTCTTCCCCAATCCCTACTGCTGTGTTCTCCCATCTGTGCTAGTCTGTACTAACTTATCTGTACCATCTGTCTTTCCCCACCTGTGCATTGTCTGTACCACCGTTTCCTTCTCTCTGTGCTGCTCAGTGTTTCCTTCTTCAACGTCACTCCGCCTCCTCCAGTACATGGCACACTGTCTTCTCTCCCATCTGCACCAGTTTTCTACCCATCCATGCCAGTGTTTTCAACCCATCTGCACCATTTCCCCCATCTGCACCGCTCTGTCTCCCTTCCCATACTTGCTGCTTAATCTACCCCCTATCCACACCACTCTTACCCTATTCATGTAGCTGACATCCTGAAGGTAAATTTAGTGGATCCTGCACTCTTGGCAGGGGGATAACCGCCACAGCCCACCCCCCAGTGGTCCGGAAACGCCTCCGTTGTGCAGACCATGCCCTGCCAATGGCATTCTAACGCTGTTTGCACGCCCCCCTCCTTCCCCGCAACCACCTCTGCCTATCAATCAGGCAGGGTGATAGCATCTCACTGGGCTCCTGGGGTACGCACGCGCAGTGCGGCCATTGCACGTGCGTACCTCACAAACTAATTCAGACTTCAATCGCTGCTGCTGCTGCGGTCTGAATTACCCCCTGTGTTTCTCTGTCCCCCCCATTAGTGCTGCTTAGTGTTCCCTCTATCCACACACTTCTGTTCCCCCATCCACACCGCTCTCCTCCCTCCAATCAACAACACTCTTACCTCATCTGAGCAGCTTTGTCTTCCGCTCAGACCTTCAGTTGCATAGACTGCATGTGTGTATTCCAATGAGCACACAAATCTGTGAATTAGCAGCTCCACCATTGTGTGAGTGACAGCAATCTCACTCTGTGAGAGTGCTGAATCTGCACTTACCCACAGGCTGTGATGGCATACCATATCTGTATTGCGCAAGGAACACGTCCATTAAGGCGTCAGCCTTAATGATTGGAATTTCATTGCTTTTTGGAGTTTGAGTGGAAGAGTTACAACAGGTTTCTGAAATTTCGATCATGTCTAAGAAGCCTTAATGGGACATGTGAAACCGTAAGGTTTTTTGTCTATGGAATTTCATCGCTTTTTTTAAATTTATTTTTTTTATTCAGAAATGTAAAATTTCACTTAAAGAATAAACATTTGATTTTTTAAATGTTTAATGAAAATGTTCGTATAACATCACTGTTCTGTGCAAAATTATTTTATTAACCAAACCAAATTGTTTAAGGTCCGTACACACTTAACGATTTAATGAGCGACGTCGCTCATTTTATCGTTAAGTGTGTATGCAGCCAGCGACAAACGATGCGCGGCCCCGCGGGTCGGCAACAATCTTCGCTGTCGGTAGGGCATGCAGGAAGGATGTGGACTGTCGTCCACGACCTTCATGCAGGGCTGGCGGGGGCGTGACGTCACTGAGCGATATGAGCGGTCATATCGCTCAGTGTGTACAGTCGGCCGCCGGCCGGCCCGGGAGGGGAAACATTAGACGATGTAGCTCACAGAGCGACATCGTTTAATGTGTACGGGCCTTTAGACTTTGGTCAAAATATTTTGCTGCCTTTGCAGCTGATGCAGGGAGGGGGGTAGGCGGCAGCAGCCTGTAACTGAGGCTGGAGGTAGGCGTGAAATGCATTGCTTGTACGTGTGAGTGCGTGGTGTCAGGTGCTGCGCGTGTATATGTGTGTGTGTGTCAGGTGCTGCCTGTGTATGTGTGTGTCAGCTCCTGTGTGTATGTGTGTGTCAGGTGCTGCGTGTATATATGAGTGTGTCTGATGGTGCGTGTGTATGCGTCAGCTGCCGCGTGCGTGTGTGTGTGTGTGTGTGTGTGTGTGTGTGTCAGGTGTTGCGGGTGTATATGTGTGTGAGTATCAGGTGCTCCGCGTGTGTACAAGTGTATGTCTGGTGCTGTGCATGAATACGTATGTCTGTGTCAGGTGATGCGCGTGTACATGAGTGTGCGTCAGGTGCTGCGCGTGTACATGAGTGTGCATTAGGTGCTGCGCGTGTACATGAGTGTGCGTCAGGTGCTGCGTGTGTACATGAGTGTGCGTCAGGTGCTGCGCGTGTACATGTGTGGGAGAAAAATGCAAAGGTACAAGACAGCTTTTCCTTGCCAATATCTCTCTTTTGCAAAGAGCTGCGCATTGGAAAATTCAGGGCTATGTCGTGTAGATGATGGCCTAACAGGAGGCTTTAAAATTTTAATTCTAGTGTCCTTCGTTTGGGAGAAAAATGCAAAGGTACAAGACAGCTTTTCCTTGCCAATATCT
The DNA here is from genome assembly GCF_028390025.1 of Pseudophryne corroboree. Lineage (NCBI taxonomy): Eukaryota > Metazoa > Chordata > Amphibia > Anura > Myobatrachidae > Pseudophryne > Pseudophryne corroboree. The sequence goes on along the minus strand of NW_026970143.1, from coordinate 209,642 downwards.
CTCTTTTGCAAAGAGCTGCGCACTGGAAAATGCAGGGCTATGTCGTGTAGATGATGGCCTAACAGGAGGCTTTAAAATTTTAATTCTAGTGTCCTTCGTTTGGGAGAAAAATGCAAAGGTACAAGACAGCTTTTCCTTGCCAATATCTCTCTTTTGCAAAGAGCTGCACATTGGAAAATTCAGGGCTATGTCGTGTAGATGATGGCCTAACAGGAGGCTTTAAAATTTTCTTTCTAGTGACCTTCGTTTGGGAGAAAAATGCAAAGGTACAAGACAGCTTTTCCTTGCCAATATCTCTCTTTTGCAAAGAGCTGCGCATTGGAAAATTCAGGGCTATGTCGTGTAGATGATGGCCTAACAGGAGGCTTTAAAATTTTCTTTCTAGTGTCCTTCGTTTGGGAGAAAAATGCAAAGGTACAAGACAGCTTTTCCTTGCCAATATCTCTCTTTTGCAAAGAGCTGCGCATTGGAAAATTCAGGGCTATGTCGTGTAGATGATGGCCTAACAGGAGGCTTTAAAATTATCTTTCTAGTGTCCTTCGTTTGGGAGAAAAATGCAAAGGTACAAGACAGCTTTTCCTTGCCAATATCTCTCTTTTGCAAAGAGCTGCGCATTGGAAAATTCAGGGCTATGTCGTGTAGATGATGGCCTAACAGGAGGCTTTAAAATTTTAATTCTAGTGTCCTTCGTTTGGGAGAAAAATGCAAAGGTACAAGACAGCTTTTCCTTGCCAATATCTCTCTTTTGCAAAGAGCTGCGCATTGGAAAATTCAGGGCTATGTCGTGTAGATGATGGCCTAACAGGAGGCTTTAAAATTTTCTTTCTAGTGTCCTTCGTTTGGGAGAAAAATGCAAAGGTACAAGACAGCTTTTCCTTGCCAATATCTCTCTTTTGCAAAGAGCTGCGCATTGGAAAATTCAGGGCTATGTCGTGTAGATGATGGCCTAACAGGAGGCTTTAAAATTTTCTTTCTAGTGTCCTTCGTTTGGGAGAAAAATGCAAAGGTACAAGACAGCTTTTCCTTGCCAATATCTCTCTTTTGCAAAGAGCTGCGCATTGGAAAATTCAGGGCTATGTCGTGTAGATGATGGCCTAACAGGAGGCTTTAAAATTATCTTTCTAGTGTCCTTCGTTTGGGAGAAAAATGCAAAGGTACAAGACAGCTTTTCCTTGCCAATATCTCTCTTTTGCAAAGAGCTGCGCATTGGAAAATTCAGGGCTATGTCGTGTAGATGATGGCCTAACAGGAGGCTTTAAAATTTTAATTCTAGTGTCCTTCGTTTGGGAGAAAAATGCAAAGGTACAAGACAGCTTTTCCTTGCCAATATCTCTCTTTTGCAAAGAGCTGCGCTTTGGAAAATTCAGGGCTATGTCGTGTAGATGATGGCCTAACAGGAGGCTTTAAAATTTTAATTCTAGTGTCCTTCGTTTGGGAGAAAAATGCAAAGGTACAAGACAGCTTTTCCTTGCCAATATCTCTCTATTGCAAAGAGCTACGCATTGGAAAATTCAGGGCTATGCCGTGTAGATGAAGCACTAACAGGAGGCTTTAAAATTTTAATTCTAGTGTCCTTCGTTTGGGAGAAAAATGCAAAGGTACAAGACAGCTTTTCCTTGCCAATATCTCTCTTTTGCAAAGAGCTACGCATTGGAAAATTCAGGGCTATGTCGTGTAGATGATGGCCTAACAGGAGGCTTTAAAATTTTCTTTCTAGTGACCTTCGTTTGGGAGAAAAATGCAAAGGTACAAGACAGCTTTTCCTTGCCAATATCTCTCTTTTGCAAAGAGCTGCGCATTGGAAAATTCAGGGCTATGTCGTGTAGATGATGGCCTAACAGGAGGCTTTAAAATTTTAATTCTAGTGTCCTTCGTTTGGGAGAAAAATGCAAAGGTACAAGACAGCTTTTCCTTGCCAATATCTCTCTTTTGCAAAGAGCTACGCATTGGAAAATTCAGGGCTATGTCGTGTAGATGATGGCCTAACAGGAGGCTTTAAAATTTTAATTCTAGTGTCCTTCGTTAGGGAGAAAAATGCAAAGGTACAAGACAGCTTTTCCTTGCCAATATCTCTCTTTTGCAAAGAGCTGCGCATTGGAAAATTCAGGGCTATGTCGTGTAGATGATGGCCTAACAGGAGGCTTTAAAATTTTCTTTCTAGTGTCCTTCGTTTGGGAGAAAAATGCAAAGGTACAAGACAGCTTTTCCTTGCCAATATCTCTCTTTTGCAAAGAGCTGCGCATTGGAAAATTCAGGGCTATGTCGTGTAGATGATGGCCTAACAGGAGGCTTTAAAATTTTCTTTCTAGTGACCTTCGTTTGGGAGAAAAATGCAAAGGTACAAGACAGCTTTTCCTTGCCAATATCTCTCTTTTGCAAAGAGCTGCGCATTGGAAAATTCAGGGCTATGTCGTGTAGATGATGGCCTAACAGGAGGCTTTAAAATTTTCTTTCTAGTGTCCTTCGTTTGGGAGAAAAATGCAAAGGTACAAGACAGCTTTTCCTTGCCAATATCTCTCTTTTGCAAAGAGCTGCGCATTGGAAAATTCAGGGCTATGTCGTGTAGATGATGGCCTAACAGGAGGCTTTAAAATTTTAATTCTAGTGTCCTTCGTTTGGGAGAAAAATGCAAAGGTACAAGACAGCTTTTCCTTGCCAATATCTCTCTTTTGCAAAGAGCTGCGCATTGGAAAATTCAGGGCTATGTCGTGTAGATGATGGCCTAACAGGAGGCTTTAAAATTTTAATTCTAGTGTCCTTCGTTTGGGAGAAAAATGCAAAGGTACAAGACAGCTTTTCCTTGCCAATATCTCTCTTTTGCAAAGAGCTGCGCATTGGAAAATTCAGGGCTATGTCGTGTAGATGATGGCCTAACAGGAGGCTTTAAAATTTTAATTCTAGTGTCCTTCGTTTGGGAGAAAAATGCAAAGGTACAAGACAGCTTTTCCTTGCCAATATCTCTCTTTTGCAAAGAGCTGCGCTTTGGAAAATTCAGGGCTATGTCGTGTAGATGATGGCCTAACAGGAGGCTTTAAAATTTTAATTCTAGTGTCCTTCGTTTGGGAGAAAAATGCAAAGGTACAAGACAGCTTTTCCTTGCCAATATCTCTCTTTTGCAAAGAGCTGCGCATTGGAAAATTCAGGGCTATGTCGTGTAGATGATGGCCTAACAGGAGGCTTTAAAATTTTAATTCTAGTGTCCTTCGTTTGGGAGAAAAATGCAAAGGTACAAGACAGCTTTTCCTTGCCAATATCTCTCTATTGCAAAGAGCTACGCATTGGAAAATTCAGGGCTATGCCGTGTAGATGAAGCACTAACAGGAGGCTTTAAAATTTTAATTCTAGTGTCCTTCGTTTGGGAGAAAAATGCAAAGGTACAAGACAGCTTTTCCTTGCCAATATCTCTCTTTTGCAAAGAGCTACGCATTGGAAAATTCAGGGCTATGTCGTGTAGATGATGGCCTAACAGGAGGCTTTAAAATTTTCTTTCTAGTGACCTTCGTTTGGGAGAAAAATGCAAAGGTACAAGACAGCTTTTCCTTGCCAATATCTCTCTTTTGCAAAGAGCTGCGCATTGGAAAATTCAGGGCTATGTCGTGTAGATGATGGCCTAACAGGAGGCTTTAAAATTTTAATTCTAGTGTCCTTCGTTTGGGAGAAAAATGCAAAGGTACAAGACAGCTTTTCCTTGCCAATATCTCTCTTTTGCAAAGAGCTACGCATTGGAAAATTCAGGGCTATGTCGTGTAGATGATGGCCTAACAGGAGGCTTTAAAATTTTAATTCTAGTGTCCTTCGTTAGGGAGAAAAATGCAAAGGTACAAGACAGCTTTTCCTTGCCAATATCTCTCTTTTGCAAAGAGCTGCGCATTGGAAAATTCAGGGCTATGTCGTGTAGATGATGGCCTAACAGGAGGCTTTAAAATTTTCTTTCTAGTGTCCTTCGTTTGGGAGAAAAATGCAAAGGTACAAGACAGCATTTCCTTGCCAATATCTCTCTTTTGCAAAGAGCTGCGCATTGGAAAATTCAGGGCTATGTCGTGTAGATGATGGCCTAACAGGAGGCTTTAAAATTTTCTTTCTAGTGACCTTCGTTTGGGAGAAAAATGCAAAGGTACAAGACAGCTTTTCCTTGCCAATATCTCTCTTTTGCAAAGAGCTGCGCATTGGAAAATTCAGGGCTATGTCGTGTAGATGATGGCCTAACAGGAGGCTTTAAAATTTTCTTTCTAGTGTCCTTCGTTTGGGAGAAAAATGCAAAGGTACAAGACAGCTTTTCCTTGCCAATATCTCTCTTTTGCAAAGAGCTGCGCATTGGAAAATTCAGGGCTATGTCGTGTAGATGATGGCCTAACAGGAGGCTTTAAAATTATCTTTCTAGTGTCCTTCGTTTGGGAGAAAAATGCAAAGGTACAAGACAGCTTTTCCTTGCCAATATCTCTCTTTTGCAAAGAGCTGCGCATTGGAAAATTCAGGGCTATGTCGTGTAGATGATGGCCTAACAGGAGGCTTTAAAATTATCTTTCTAGTGTCCTTCGTTTGGGAGAAAAATGCAAAGGTACAAGACAGCTTTTCCTTGCCAATATCTCTCTTTTGCAAAGAGCTGCGCATTGGAAAATTCAGGGCTATACCGTGTAGATGAAGCACTATCAGGAGGCTTTAAAATTTTCATTCTAGTGTCCTTCGTTTGGGAGAAAAATGCAAAGGTACAAGACAGCTTTTCCTTGCCAATATCTCTCCTTTGCAAAGAGCTGCGCATTGGAAAATTCAGGGCTATGCCGTGTAGATGATGGCCTAACAGGAGGCTTTAAAATTTTCTTTCTAGTGTCCTTCGTTTGGGAGAAAAATGCAAAGGTACAAGACAGCTTTTCCTTGCCAATATCTCTCTTTTGCAAAGAGCTACGCATTGGAAAATTCAGGGCTATGTCGTGTAGATGATGGCCTAACAGGAGGCTTTAAAATTTTCTTTCTAGTGACCTTCGTTTGGGAGAAAAATGCAAAGGTACAAGACAGCTTTTCCTTGCCAATATCTCTCTTTTGCAAAGAGCTGCGCATTGGAAAATTCAGGGCTATGTCGTGTAGATGATGGCCTAACAGGAGGCTTTAAAATTTTAATTCTAGTGTCCTTCGTTTGGGAGAAAAATGCAAAGGTACAAGACAGCTTTTCCTTGCCAATATCTCTCTTTTGCAAAGAGCTACGCATTGGAAAATTCAGGGCTATGTCGTGTAGATGATGGCCTAACAGGAGGCTTTAAAATTTTAATTCTAGTGTCCTTCGTTTGGGAGAAAAATGCAAAGGTACAAGACAGCTTTTCCTTGCCAATATCTCTCTTTTGCAAAGAGCTGCGCATTGGAAAATTCAGGGCTATGTCGTGTAGATGATGGCCTAACAGGAGGCTTTAAAATTTTCTTTCTAGTGTCCTTCGTTTGGGAGAAAAATGCAAAGGTACAAGACAGCTTTTCCTTGCCAATATCTCTCTTTTGCAAAGAGCTGCGCATTGGAAAATTCAGGGCTATGCCGTGTAGATGATGGCCTAACAGGAGGCTTAAAAATTTTATTTCTAGTGTCCTTCGTTTGGGAGAAAAATGCAAAGGTACAAGACAGCTTTTCCTTGCCAATATCTCTCTTTTGCAAAGAGCTGCGCATTGGAAAATTCAGGGCTATGTCGTGTAGATGATGGCCTAACAGGAGGCTTTAAAATTTTCTTTCTAGTGACCTTCGTTTGGGAGAAAAATGCAAAGGTACAAGACAGCTTTTCCTTGCCAATATCTCTCTTTTGCAAAGAGCTGCGCATTGGAAAATTCAGGGCTATGTCGTGTAGATGATGGCCTAACAGGAGGCTTTAAAATTTTCTTTCTAGTGTCCTTCGTTTGGGAGAAAAATGCAAAGGTACAAGACAGCTTTTCCTTGCCAATATCTCTCTTTTGCAAAGAGCTGCGCATTGGAAAATTCAGGGCTATGTCGTGTAGATGATGGCCTAACAGGAGGCTTTAAAAGTATCTTTCTAGTGTCCTTCGTTTGGGAGAAAAATGCAAAGGTACAAGACAGCTTTTCCTTGCCAATATCTCTCTTTTGCAAAGAGCTGCGCATTGGAAAATTCAGGGCTATGTCGTGTAGATGATGGCCTAACAGGAGACTTTAAAATTATCTTTCTAGTGTCCTTCGTTTGGGAGAAAAATGCAAAGGTACAAGACAGCTTTTCCTTGCCAATATCTCTCTTTTGCAAAGAGCTGCGCATTGGAAAATTCAGGGCTATGTCGTGTAGATGATGGCCTAACAGGAGGCTTTAAAATTTTAATTCTAGTGTCCTTCGTTTGGGAGAAAAATGCAAAGGTACAAGACAGCTTTTCCTTGCCAATATCTCTCTTTTGCAAAGAGCTGCGCATTGGAAAATTCAGGGCTATGTCGTGTAGATGATGGCCTAACAGGAGGCTTTAAAATTTTAATTCTAGTGTCCTTCGTTTGGGAGAAAAATGCAAAGGTACAAGACAGCTTTTCCTTGCCAATATCTCTCTTTTGCAAAGAGCTGCGCATTGGAAAATTCAGGGCTATGTCGTGTAGATGATGTCCTAACAGGAGGCTTTAAAATTTTAATTCTAGTGTCCTTCGTTTGGGAGAAAAATGCAAAGGTACAAGACAGCTTTTCCTTGCCAATATCTCTCTATTGCAAAGAGCTACGCATTGGAAAATTCAGGGCTATGCCGTGTAGATGAAGCACTAACAGGAGGCTTTAAAATTTTAATTCTAGTGTCCTTCGTTTGGGAGAAAAATGCAAAGGTACAAGACAGCTTTTCCTTGCCAATATCTCTCTTTTGCAAAGAGCTGCGCATTGGAAAATTCAGGGCTATGTCGTGTAGATGATGGCCTAACAGGAGGCTTTCAAATTTTCTTTCTAGTGTCCTTCGTTTGGGAGAAAAATGCAAAGGTACAAGACAGCTTTTCCTTGCCAATATCTCTCTTTTGCAAAGAGCTGCGCATTGGAAAATTCAGGGCTATGTCGTGTAGATGATGGCCTAACAGGAGGCTTTAAAATTTTCTTTCTAGTGACCTTCGTTTGGGAGAAAAATGCAAAGGTACAAGACAGCTTTTCCTTGCCAATATCTCTCTTTTGCAAAGAGCTGCGCATTGGAAAATTCAGGGCTATGTCGTGTAGATGATGGCCTAACAGGAGGCTTTAAAATTATCTTTCTAGTGTCCTTCGTTTGGGAGAAAAATGCAAAGGTACAAGACAGCTTTTCCTTGCCAATATCTCTCTTTTGCAAAGAGCTGCGCATTGGAAAATTCAGGGCTATGTCGTGTAGATGATGGCCTAACAGGAGGCTTTAAAATTTTAATTCTAGTGTCCTTCGTTTGGGAGAAAAATGCAAAGGTACAAGACAGCTTTTCCTTGCCAATATCTCTCTTTTGCAAAGAGCTGCGCATTGGAAAATTCAGGGCTATGTCGTGTAGATGATGGCCTAACAGGAGGCTTTAAAATTTTAATTCTAGTGTCCTTCGTTTGGGAGAAAAATGCAAAGGTACAAGACAGCTTTCCACTGGAAGAAAGCCTATTCTGTGTCCAGTATGACTCCCAGAAACAACAACCGCGTCATTGGGACCAACTGCGATTTTGGCAAGTTTAGGAGCCAACCATGTTGTTGAAGAACTGTCAGGGAGAGTAGATGTTTTGCACCAACTGGTCCCTGGATCTCGCCTTTATCAGGAGATCATCCAAGTACGGCATAATTGTGACTCCTTGCTTGCGAAGGAGAACCATCATTTCCACCATCACCCTGGTGAAAATCCTCGGAGCCGTGGACAGACCAAACGGCAACGTCTGAAATTGGTAATGACAATCCTGAATTGCAAACCTCAGGTAGCTTGATGCAGTGGCTAAACGGGAACATGTAATTAGGCATCCTTATGTCTACCAAAACCATGAAATCTCCTTCCTCCGGACTGGAGATCCCTACCCTGAGAGATTCCATCTTGAAATTGAATTTCTTCAGGTAGAAATTGAGGGATTTCAGATTTAAGATTGGTCTGACTGAGCCGTCCGGCTTCGGGAGCACGAAGAGGCTTGAATAAAAACCTTCTCCCTGCTGACTAAGGCCGATTTGAACAATCGGTGAGGGGGAACGTCTTGAAACCCTAGTTTGTACCCTTGGGACACTATTTGTAAAACCCACGAGTCCAGGTCCAAATTAATCCAGAACTGACTGAAGTGTTTTAGACGTGCCCCCACTGGTGCGGGCTCCTGCAAGAGAGCCCCAGCGTCATGCAGTGGATTTGGCAGAAGCAGAGGACGATCTCTGCTCCTGCGATCTTGAAGAGGCTACAGACCTCTTCCCTCTTCTCCTTCCTCTACCTGCAAAGAAAGGGGAATCTTAACTTCTTGCATATCTATTGGGACAAAATGACTGCGTTAGACAATGATGCGTCTTCATCCGTTGAGAGGGAACATAAGGCAAGAAGGTTGACTTACCTGCGGGAGCTGCCGAGATCAAATTAACTAGGCCGTTGCCAAACAAGGCTTCACCTTCATAGGGAAGAGACTCCCTTTCTTCTTGGAGTCAGCATCAGCATTCCCTTGGTGAATCCACAATGCCCTCCTATCCGAGACTGCCATGAAATTGGCCCGTGAACTCAAGAGTCCTATATCCCTTGCAGTCGTAAGTATGCTGCAGTGTCCTTGATATGATCCAACGTAAGGAGTATCCCATCTCTCCAAGATATCTATATCGGAAGACAAGGTATTCGACCAATTCTTGAATACTACTACTCACCCATGCGCATGTAATGGCAGGTCTAAGTAATGTACCCGTGGTTACATAACTAGAAATAATGTAGCTTCCTGCATATGATCCGCTGGATTTGTGACAGGGCCCCGTGCAGAACAGGGGGTGACTCCCACTTTATTCTGTCCGCAGCAGGAAATGAATAAACAATCGGAAACCTTTTGGGGATTTGAAACCATCTTGTCGAGCTGGCCCAGACTTTCTCAAACAGAGATGGAGGAACGTTACATCAGCTTTCATTATATATCTATATATACATACATATAGACCCCTTTGTCAGGAACAGCAGGGTCCTCAGTGATGTTAATATGTCCTTAATATCCACAATCATGTACTGAATGCTCCTTGCCAATATTGGATCTAATCAGGAAATATTATGGTCGACATAGGAATCAGTATCCGAGTCAGTATCAGTGTGTAGTAACATTTTTGCGGGCCTGAGGGAAAAGAAGCATAGCCATGAACATCACATCTATTCTCTACGTCTGTGTCTGGGACACAGATTTATCCAACCTCACTCTGATATTATTGAAACTTTCACCCAGTCAGTTATTGGTGGTGCCAACAGGGCCACCATCATATGTCTGCATTCCTAATATAGTTTCCTCTTGGGAAAAACATTCAGCCACCGACATGTTGACACACATGTACCAAGTACCCACAGACACATCGGCTTATCGGGGATAGACCTACAGTAAATCTGTCAGAGGGACAGAGAGGATTTTTCAGCTCACAACCCAGCGCCAAAAGTACACAGTCTGGGAAATAATAAACTCTATAGTGATAGACTTGTAACGCTCTATAGATGTGCTGGTGAGGTGAGGAAGAAGCCCCGCCGCTGTAATGGCACGCTTCTGTCCCGCTCAGAAACAAATAATTAATTACGCTGGCGGGGTAAGGACAGTGCCCAGGCACTAATGTCCACTTTTGCCAGCCTTTTGTGAGGAATTTATGCTGCCCAGGGTGCCCCCCCCCCCACCCACCCACATGCCCTGCACCCTGCAGTGCCTGTGTTTGTGTGGAAGCATGGCGCACAGCATTCCGCTCGCTGCGTGGTACCTCAGAATGCCGTCACTGGAGAAGAAGTCTTCTGTTCTTCTGCTACTCGCCTGTCTTCTGACTTCTGGCTCTGTAAGGGGGTGATGGCAGGCTACGGGAGTGGGCATCTAGGCGTACCCAGCGATCAGCACCCTCAGGAGCTAATGGTGTCCTGTCAGCCAGAAGCAGAGCCATTGAACTCACTAGAAGTTGGTCATACTTCTCTCCCCTAAGTTCCACGAAGCAGGGAGACTGTTGCCAGCAGCCTCCCTGAAAATAAGAAAAACTAACATAAGTCTTTTCAGAGAAACTCAGTAGAGCTCCCCTGTAGTGCATCCAGTCTCACTGGGCACAATTCTAAAACTGGAGTCTGGAGGAGGGGCATAGAGGGAGGAGACAGTTCACACCCTTTGAAAGTCTTAAAGTGCCCATGTCTCCTGCGGATCCCGTCTATACCCCATGGTTCTTAATGTGATCCCAGCATCCTCTAGGACGTATGAGAAAACAAATAACGCACACACGAGGAGGAGAGAACAAAGGAAGCTATAAGGAGGGGAGGGGAGGGGAGGGGAGGGGGGGGGGAGGTAATGTAGTAAAGGGATATTGGATAAACTACAACCTTATACATATTCATTAATGTACCAGTAGTTAGAAGTAGAAGAGCTCTAACAGAAACCACAAAGCTTATCTAAAGCCACACCACACTGGATATGCCCAATCTCATTTGATCTTTGAAGCAAAGCAGTATTGGACTTTGTTACTACCAAGCAGTCTCCCATCCATGTATTATCAGATTCTTTAGGTGTTTTTAAACTACCAACACCCTTTTCTTGGTACTGTACATTTAATTTTTACACATATTCTTTTATGTACCAGAAGTTAGAAGTAGAAGAGCTCTAACAGAAACCACGAGCTCATCTACAGCCACAGCACACTGGATTTGCCCAATCTCTCCTGATCATGGAAGCTGAGCAGTGTTGGTCCTGGTTTTAGTACTTGGATGGGAGACCACCAGGAAACTGAGGAAGGGGTGACAGGGAAAGTGTGTGACTCAGGCAGGGGTGATAGGGAGATAGTGGGCTGCATATCTCTGCCTCACTGCAGCAGCACATTCCTGCTTCAATGACAGCAGCACATCCCTACCTCACTTATAGCAGCACATCCCTGCCTCGCTGACAGCAGCACATCCCTGCCTCGCTGACAGCAGCACATCCCTGCCTCGCTGACAGCAGCACATCCCTGCTTCACTGACAGCAGCACATCCCTGCTTCGCTGACAGCAGCACATCCCTGCTTCGCTGACAGCAGCACATCCCTGCCTCGCTGACAGCAGCACATCCCTGTCTCGCTGACAGCAGCACAGCACTGCTTCGCTGACAGCAGCACATCACTGCTTCACTACCAGCAGCACATCCCTGCCTCACTGGCAGCAGCACATCCCTGCCTTACTGACAGCTGTATATAGGGCCTAATTCAGACCTGATCCCTGCTGTGCATATTCACACAACAGGAGATCAGGTCTGAAGTGCGTGTGTGCTGGTGCCGCAGTGCACCGGCACATGCCAGAGATGCGATCAGCATCTCTGCCCAGTGAGCGCCTCTGCCTGATTGACAGGCAGAGGCGGTCACTGGGCAGGAGGAGTCGGGCCAGCGGCGTTGTGCCGCCATTTTGGGGGCACAGTCAGGACAACGCAGACATGACCGGACCGTATGGGGGCGGGCCGTGACGGCTGCGTGACATTTATGGCATTTATGTGCAGTCTAGTTTGCACAGTTGATAGAGTGTTGATCTTGCACTATCAATGTAAGCCTCACATAGGTTTGATACACATGTAAGTTTGTTTTTATTTTACTACATTGTGGTTTGTGGCTCTATACCATGTAATGCATGTCTTTTAACAGTAGTCAAGTCTTCCAATGTGCTTGTTAGTGAAACCCAATAGATAGCTTTATTTTATTTTGTTTCTTCAAATATTGAATGCATATGTCTTATAACTTTTTTTTTTTCAATATACAGGTTGAGTATCTGTATATACATTTTTATTATAAGATTTTCAATGACACAAGTACATCCAAGTTGCAGATTATGGATTGTGAAGGACAAATCAACCATATAAACAATTTAAGCAATTTAAATTGCATGCAGGTAGTAGAATATCAAACTCCTTGGATGAGAGTTGGTCGTAATAAACTAGGATAGAAAAGAATAAAGTAGAAAATAAGATTTTAAACCTACCGGTAAATCTTTTTCTCGTAGTCCGTAGAGGATGCTGGGGACTCCGTAAGGACCATGGGGATAGACGGGCTCCACAGGAGACATGGGCACTTTAAGAAAGACTTTAGTTCTGGGTGTGCACTGGCTCCTCCCTCTATGCCACAGTTAGAGAAACTGTGCCCAGAGGAGACGGACAGTATGAGGAAAGGATTTTGTTAATCCAGGGCAAGATTCATACAGCCACACCAATCACACCGTATAACTTGTGATAAACTACCCAGTTATCAGTATGAAAAAACAACATAGCATCAGTGCAGGACCGATGCAACTATAACATAACCCTTATTGAAGCAATAACTATATACAAGTATTGCAGAAGTAGTCCGCACTTGGGACGGGCGCCCAGCATCCTCTACGGACTACGAGAAAAAGATTTACCAGTAGGTTTAAAATCTTATTTTCTCTAACGTCCTAGAGGATGCTGGGGACTCCGTAAGGACCATGGGGATTATACCAATGCTCCAAAACGGGCGGGAGAGTGCGGATGACTCTGCAGCACCGATTGAGCAAACATGAGTTCCTCCTCAGCCAGGGTATCAAACTTATAGTATTTTGCAAAGGTGTGTGAACCCGACCAAGTAGCAGCTTGACACAGCTGTAGTGCCGAGACCCCTCGGGCAGCCGCCCAAGAAGAGCCCACTTTCCTCGTGGAATGGGCCTTGACCGATTTCAGTAACTGCAATCCAGCCATAGAATGCGCTTGCTGAATCGTGTTACAAATCCGGCGAGCAATAGCCTGCTTTGAAGCAGGGGCACCAATCTTGTTGGTTGCATACAGGACAAACAGCGCTTCAGTTTTCCTGACTCTAGCCGTCCTGGCCACGTAAATTTTCAAAGCCCTAACCACATCAAGTAACTCGGAATCCTCCAAGTCACGCGTAGCCACAGGCACCACAATAGGTTGGTTCATATGAAAAGATGAGACCACTTTTGGTAGGAATTGAGGACGGGTCTGCAATTCCGCTCTATCCACATGGAATACCAAATATGGGCTTTTATGTGACAAAGCCGCTAATTCCGACACTCGCCTAGCCGAAGCCAAGGCTAATAACATGACCACCTTCCATGTGAGATATTTTAACTCCACTGTTTTAAGTGGTTCAAACCAGTGTAATTTTAGAAAACTTAACACCACGTTAAGGTCCCAAGGTGCCACCGGAGGCACAAAAGGAGGCTGAATATGCAGCACTCCTTTTACAAAAGTCTGAACTTCTGGAAGAGAAGCCAATTCTTTTTGAAAGAAAATGGATAAGGCCGAAATCTGGACCTTAATAGAGCCTAATTTTAGGCCCAAATTCACTCCAGTTTGTAGGAAGTGAAGGAAACGGCCCAGATGGAATTCTTCCGTAGGAGCATTCCTGGCCTCACACCAAGAAACATAATTTCGCCATATACGGTGTAATGTTTTAACGTTACATCCTTCCTAGCCTTTATCAGCGTAGGGATGACCTCAACCGGAATGCTAGGATCCGGCATTCAACCGCCATGCCGTCAAACGCAGCCGCGGTAAGTCTTGGAACAGACAGGGCCCCTGATGCAACAGGTCCTGTCTTAGAGGGAGAGGCCACAGATCTTCTGTGAGCATTTCCTGCAGATCCGGATACCAGGTCCTCCGTGGCCAATCTGGAACAATGAGGATTGTTCTCACTCCTCTTTGTCTTATTATCCTCAACACCTTGGGTATGAGAGGAAGAGGAGGAAATACATAGACCGACCGGAACACCCACGGTGTCACTAGGGCGTCTACAGCTACTGCCTGAGGGTCTCTTGACCTTGCGCAATACCTCTGTAGCTTTTTGTTGAGCCGGGACGGCATCATGTCTATCTGTGGCAGTTCCCACCGACTTGTAATCTGTGCAAAGACTTCCTGATGAAGTCCCCACTCTCCCGGATGTAGGTCGTGTCTGCTGAGGATGTCTGCTTCCCAGTTGTCCACTCCCGGAATGAACACTGCTGACAGTGCGCTTGCGTGATTCTCCACCCAGCGAAGAATTCTGGTGGCTTGTGCCATCGCCACTCTGCTTCTTGTGCCGCCTTGGCGGTTTACATGAGCCACTGCGGTGACGTTGTCTGACTGGATCAGAACCGGTTGGTCGCAAAGTAAGGTCTCCGCTTGACGTAGGGCATTGTATATGGCCCTTAGTTCCAGGATGTTGATGTGAAGACAAGTCTCTTGACTTGACCAAAGACCTTGGAAATTTCTTCCCTGTGTGACTGCTCCCCAAACTTGGAGGCTTGCGTCTGTGGTCACCAGGATCCAGCCCTGAATGCTGAATCTGCGTCCCTCGAGAAGGTGAGCACTCTGCAGCCACCACAAGAGTGATACCCTGACCCTGGGGGACAGGGTGATCAACCAATGCATCTGTAAATGTGACCCGGACCACTTGTCCAGTAGGTCCCATTGGAAAGTCCTCGCATGGAACCTGCTGAATGGAATGGCCTCGTATGATGCCACCATCTTTCCCAGGACTCGAGTGCAGTGATGCACTGACACCTGTTTTGGTTTCAATAGGTTCCTGACAAGAGTCATGAGTTCCTGGGCCTTTTCTATCAGGAGATAAACCCTCTTCTGGTCTGTGTCCAGAATCATGCCCAAGAAAGACAGACGAGTAGTAGGAATCAACTGCGACTTTGGGATATTGAAAATCCAGCCGTGTTGCTGTAACACTTTCAGTGAAAGTGATACGCTGTTCAGCAACTGCTCTCTTGATCTCGCTTTTATGAGATCGCCCAAGTACGGGATAATTGTGACACCTTGCTTGCACAGGAGCACCATCATTTCCGCCATTACCTTGGTGAAAATTCTCAGGGCCATGGAGAGACCAAACAGCAACGTCTGAAATTGGCAATGACAGTCCTGTACCGCAAATCTGAGTTACGCCTGATGAGGTGGATAAATGGGGACATGAAGGTATGCATCCTGTACACAAATGCGGACAACAGGTGTCAAGCCGTGTGTTGCCTTTGTCAAGCTGTAATAAGTAGGGATAAGGACGTTAACCACCTCGGAACATCCTCCCTTATACGTCACCTGCAGCGCATTCATCATAAGTCAGTGACAAGTTCAAAAACTTTGGATGACAGCGGAAGCAGTCCACTAACCACTAAATCCCTTCCTCTTGTAACCAAGCTCCTGCAAACCACACCACCAACTCCCTCAGTGTCAATTTCCTCCTTAGACAGGAGAGCCAATAGTCCTGCAGGCCATGTCACTGGCAAGTCTGACGAGTCCTCTCCTGCCTGGGATTCCTCCGATGCATCCTTGAGTGTAACGCCTACTGCTGCTGGCGCTGCTGTTGTTGCTGCTGGGAGTCGATCGTCATCCCAGAGGGGAAGTCGGAAGACCACTTGTACTTCTTCCAGTAAGCAATTGACTGTCCAACAGTCCTTTGCGAGGAAGATGAAATATCACAGCAGTCATCCTGCTGCAAAGCGGATAACTCAGGTCTGGGTGGTGAGAAACGTGGTTCCGGTATCCATCGTTAATTTAGAGGCAACTAGAGACTTGATTGAGGTACTTTGTCCCCGGTACCAAATACCCTCTAGGTTCCATTTCTCTAGGCAGGCGATACCGAAAATGTACACAGACCTCAGAAAAAGAGTCACCAGTGTCCTAAAAAATGCAGTTGTACCCAATGTCCACTTGTCTGTGGTTAAGTGGAGCAGGGCAGACTCAGGACTATATGACTGTGACAGCCCACTGGGTAGATGTATTGCCTCCCACAGCAAGAACAGCAGCGGCGGCACCAGTAGCAGCATCTCGCAATTGCCAACTCGTTCCTAGGCAGGCTACGCTTTGTATCACCGCTTTCCATAAGAGGCACACAGCTGACAACCTCTTACGGAAACTGAGGAACATCATCGCAGAATGGCTTACCCCAATTGAACTCTCCTGGGGATTTGTGACATCGGACAACGCCACCAATATTGTGCGTGCATTACATCTGGGCAAATTCCAGCACGTCCCATGTTTTGCACATACATTGAACTTGGTGGTGCAGAATTATTTAAAAAACGACAGGGGCGTGCAAGAGATGTTGTCGGTGGCCCGAAGAATTGCGGGCCACTTTCTGCCTTCAGCCACCGCATGCCGAAGACTGGAGCACCACCAAACATTCCTGAACCTGCCCTACCATCATCTGAAGCAAGAGGTGGTAACGAGGTGGAATTCAACCCTCTATATGCTTCAGAGGATGGAGGAGCAGCAAAAGGCCATTCAAGCCTATACATCTGCCCACGATATAGGCAAAGGAGGGGGAATGCACCTGACTCAAGCGCAGTGGAGAATGATTTCAACGTTGTGCAAGGTTCTGCAACCCTTTGAACTTTCCACACGTGAAGTCAGTTCAGACACTGCCAGCCTGAGTCAGGTCATTCCCCTCATCAGGCTTTTGCAGAAGAAGCTGGAGACATTGAAGGAGGAGCTAAAACAGAGCGATTCAACTAGGCATGTGGGACTTGTGGATGGAGCCCTTAATTTGCTTAACCAGGATTCAATCTGTTGAAATCAGAGCACTACATTTTGGCCGCCGTGCTCGATCCTAGATTTAAAACCTACATTGTATCTCTCTTTTCGGCAGACACAAGTCTGCAGAGGTTCAAAGACCTGCTGGTGAGAAAATTGTCAAGTCAAGCGGAACGTGACCCGTCAACAGCTCCTCCTTCACATTCTCCCGCAACTGGGGGTGCGAGGAAAAGGCTAAGAATTCCGAGCCCACCCGCTGGCGGTGATGCAGGGCAGTCTGGAGTGAGTGCTGACATCTGGTCCAGACTGAAGGACCTTGCAACGATTACTGACATGTCGTCTACTGTCACTGCATATGATTCTGTCACCTTTGAAAGAATGGTGGAGAAAAAGAGGCAATTTGGAGGCCCTTGCACAAACTGGCTTTATTCTACCTAAGTTGCCCTCCCTCCAGTGTGTACTCCGAAAGAGTGTTTAGTGCGGCCGCTCACCTTGTCAGCAATCGGCGTACGAGGTTACTTCCAGAAAATGTGGAGAAGATGATGATCATCAAAATTAATTATAATCAATTCCTCCGTGGAGACATTCACCAGCAATTGCCTCCAGAAAGTACACAGGGATCTGAGATGGTGGATTCCAGTGGGGACGAATTAATAATCTGTGAGGAGGGGGATGTACACAGTGAAAGGGGTGAGGAATCGGAGGATGATGAGGTGGACATCTTGCCTCTGTAGAGCCAGTTTGTGCAAGGAGAGATTGATTCTTTTTTGGTGGGGGCCCAAACCAACCAGTCATTTCAGTCAGTCGTGTGGCAGACCCTGTCGCTGAAATGATGGGTTCGTCAATGTTTTTCTTTTCAATCTAAACCCCTGCAGTTTTCTGTAAGCATCTGCTTCGCTATGATGATCAACAAGTCACAAGGGAAAACACTCAGGGCTGGAGGCGTAGATCTTAGGACCAGCTGCTACAAGCATGGCAGAGGTGTCACTATCACTGGTGACACCCAGAGAGGCGGCGAGGGAGATTGTAATGCAGTGCGCGCAGATAAGCAGCGCAATGGTAAAAAGGAGGCATGGTCTCATAGGTAGGGGCGTGGCCTGAATCACCATTTTGTTGCTGCGGGTATCCCGGGGGTTGGGGGCTGTACCCGGGGACTAGTGTGTGAGTGGTGCTGGCTCCTGCACAGTGACAGAAACTGGGTGTTGCACGTAATGTCACAGTGAAACACCCATATTCTGTCACTGAAGAAGAGCCGGCACTTTGGTGTCACCCCACTTGGCGGGTGACACTCGGGTGTGTGCCGCAACCCCGTTGTGATGCCACTGACCCATGGGAAGCTTTACGTGGCTTACCCATGTGTTAGTAGCCCCAAGCATCTTTTGTGTTAGTCCCTGAAGAAAAACTTCAAATATTGTTTACAATTTTGTAATCAATGGCCTAATTCAGTAAGGATTGCAAATTCTGCTAAGTAACAGAATTTGCAATCCTTTGGTTCGCATGCTGGGGCCACCCATCACAGGGCATGGCCACCCAGCATGCCGCCTCCCTTCTTGACCACGCTGAAATTGCAGTCTCAGTGCAGTTCAGCGTGATCATAAAAAATGGGTTAGCCTCCTGTTGGTGCAGACTGTACGTGTGCGCAGGAAGCCGCCACCATTTTTGTGATCGCAACGGCTGCATGTGATGTCATGCAGCCGCTCTGACCACGCCTCCTGTTTCTCCGTTGAAGCCCTGCCCCCGCACCGCTCCATCTCCGACTTTGAAATGGAGTGTTGCTGACCCCCCCCCGCACCGATTGACAGTCACAGAAAATGCAGGCGCATGCGTATGCTCTTAGCAATTTTTGCAGTTGGATTGCTTATTGTGATTGCAATCCAACCTGAATCAGGCTCTATTACCTATCACAATGCACTGCAGGTAGTACAAAATGGGGTTAATATAGGAGAAAACCCCCCAGAGCTGTGCTCCTTAACTGTCCCTGGTGGCTAGTGGAGCGGCTGCCCAGTAATCAGTGTCCACGCCAGTGCGCACACGGCCCGCCCCCTACAGCCATGCTGGATCACGGTATAGTGTGGGCACAGAAGCCCCTTACCTCCCTTTCATCAGCGGCCTCGTGATCCCGGAGGGCGGTGTGTGTGTGACTGACCTTAGGAAGAAACCGGAGCCTCCGCTGCAGTGACCCAGCAACCAGGGCACGGGAGTATACTGCGCCGCTGGGAGTGACGGAGCTGCAGTAAAGATGTCTATTAGACCTAGCCTGCTGCAGCCCTTGTACATTCTTATAAAAAAAGTTCTTCTTTTCTTGTCAAAATTAATAGCTAAGTATAGGCTGCCTGAGGCAGCCCCCTGTTAAGTGTCCTGCTACTGAAGGCACCAACTACAAACTGAGCTCCCTGTTCATGGAAGCGAGGTTATAGAGCAGGGGGCGCTGAGCATCTTGGGAACAGTCAAAAGCTTTGAGCCTGTTGGTGCCTCAGATCAAGATCCTACTCTACACCACAATGTGAATCCTTGTGGAGTCCAGTGTACCCCACAGAAGAAATGAATGTGTCACACCCATTGGCAGCAACATTAGAATAGCTGCTGATGGGCACAATTGAGAAAGGAAGGGGGGAAAACATTTGAATCCAGCACATATATGTAATTTGAATATGTAATTTGTACCTTCCTACTTTAAAATGTAATGGATGAACCTCACCCTGTGAGAACTATCTTCATGATCAAGAGATCTCATATGCAAGATAAGTATGTGTTGGCAGAGGCGCTCACTGGGCAGAGATGCTGATCGCATCTCAGGCATGTGCAGGTGCACTGCGGCACCAGCACACACACACACACTTCAGACCTGATCTCCTGTTGTGTGAATATGCACAGCAGAGATCAGGTCTGAATACAGCTGTCAGTAAGGCAGGGATCTGCTGCTGCCAGTGAGGCAGGGATGTGCTGCTGTCAGTGAAGCAGTGATCTGCTGCTGCCAGTGAGGCAGGGATCTGCTGCTGCCAGTGAGGCAGGGATGTGCTGCTATAAGTGAGGCAGGTATGTGCTGCTGTCAATGAGGCAGGGATGTGCTGCTGTCAGTGAAGCAGGGATGTGCTGCTGTCAGCGAGGCAGTGATCTGCTGCCCACTATCTCCCTATCACCCCTGCCTGAGTCACACACTTTCCCTGTCACCCCTGCCCCAGTTACCCACTATCTCCCAGTCACCGCTGCCTCAGTTAACCACTATACCTGCGACCCCTGCCTCAGTCACCCACTATACCAGTCACCCCTGCTTTAGTCACCCACTATCTCTGTCACCCCTGCCTCAGTCAACCACTATCTCCATATCACCCCTACCTCAGTCACCCACTATCCCTGTCACCTCTGCCTCAGTCACCCACTGTCACCCTATCACCCCTGCCTCAGTCACCCACTATCCCTGTCACCCCTGCCTCAGTCTCCTACTGTCCCTGTCACCCCTGCCACAGTCATCCACTATATCCCTATCACCCCTGCCTTAGTCACTGACTATCTCCCAGTCACCCCGGCCTCAGTCACCCACTATCTCCCAGTCATACATGCTTCAGTCACCCACTATCTCCCAGTCATCCCTGCCTCAGTCACCTACTGACACCAGTGCAGACATTTCTGCTGCGGCCTCTCCACTCTCCAGCGTGAACGTACTGACGACTGAGGAAATCCGCTTCCCAGTTGAGGACTCCGGGAATGAACACTGCCGATATTGCTGGCAGATGACGTTCTACCCAACTGAGGATTTTTGATACTTCCAGCTTTGCCATGCAATTTCGAGTGCCGCCTTGATGATTTGTGTACACTACCGTGGTGTCGTTGTCCGATTGTACTTGAACAGGCCTGTTCTGTACTAGAGGCAGGGCCAGTGTCAATGAATTGAACACTGCCCGCAATTCCAGAATGTTTATCGGGAGGAGAGATTCCTCCCTGGTCCACCGATGGTGAAGGGTCGTCATCACGGCCATGACCTTGGTGAATTTCCGAGGTGCCGTGGCCAAACCAGAAGGCAGGACCTGAAATCCAAAAACTAACCAGGCACAACACTGCTTAGCTTCCAACATCAGATGAGATTGGACATATCCAGTGTGATGCGGCTGTAGATGATTTTTGCTGTTTCTAACTTCTACTTCTAACTACTGGTACATCAATGAATAAGTTTCAAAATATAATGCATCAAGAGAACGGTGTTGGTAGTATAAAACTACCTACAGCACCTGGTATTCCCAGGTGGTCTCACATCCAAGAACAAACCAGGCCTAAAATCAGGTGATATTGGGCATATACAGTGTGGTGTGGCTGTAGATGAGCTTAGTGGTTTCTGTTAGAGTTCTTCTACTTCTAACTACTCGTACATAAATGAGTAAGCAGCCGATTTATTAAACCTGGTGAAATGATAATTTGCATGGTGATAAAGTACCAGCCAATCAGCTCCTAATTGCCATGTCACAGGCTGGGTTTGAAAAATGACAGTTAGGAGCTGACTGGCTGGTACTTTATCACCTTGCACTTTATCAGTTCACCAGGCTTAATAGATCTGCCCCAATGTTTCAAAATGGAATGCATCAAGAGAACGGTGTTAGTATTAGAGATGAGCGGGTTCGGTTTCTCTGAATCCGAACCCGCCAGAACTTCATGGTTTTTTTCACGGGTCCGAGCAGACTCGGATCTTCCCGCCTTGCTCGGTTAACCCGAGCGCGCCCGAACGTCATCATGACGCTGTCGGATTCTCGCGAGGCTCGGATTCTATCGCGAGACTCGGATTCTATATAAGGAGCCGCGCGTCGCCGCCATTTTCACACGTGCATTGAGATTGATAGGGAGAGGACGTGGCTGGCGTCCTCTCCATTTAGATTATAAGAGACTGAGAGAGATTTACTGGAGCTGACTAGGAGGAGTACTGTTACTGTAGAAGTGTAGAGACTGAGTGGAGAGAGTTTACTAGTGAGGACAGTGCAGTTTACTTTATAATCCGTTCTCTGCCTGAAAAAAGCGATACACAGCACACAGTGACTCAGTCACATACCATATCTGTGTGCACTGCTCAGGCTCAGGCCAGTGTGCTGCATCATCTATTATCTATATATAATATTATATATATCTGTCTGACTGCTCAGCTCACACAGCTTATAATTGTGGGGGAGACTGGGGAGCACTACTGCAGTGCCAGTTATAGGTTATAGCAGGAGCCAGGAGTACATAATATATTATATAGTGAGTGACCACCAGACACACAGTGCAGTTTATTTAATATATCCGTTCTCTGCCTGAAAAAAGCGATACACACAGTGACTCAGTCAGTCACATACCATATCTGTGTGCACTGCTCAGGCTCAGGCCAGTGTGCTGCATCATCTATTATCTATATATAATATTATATATATCTGTCTGACTGCTCAGCTCACACAGCTTATAATTGTGGGGGAGACTGGGGAGCACTACTGCAGTGCCAGTTATAGGTTATAGCAGGAGCCAGGAGTACATAATATATTATATAGTGAGTGACCACCAGACACACAGTGCAGTTTATTTAATATATCCGTTCTCTGCCTGAAAAAAGCGATACACACAGTGACTCAGTCAGTCACATACCATATCTGTGTGCACTGCTCAGGCTCAGGCCAGTGTGCTGCATCATCTATTATCTATATATAATATTATATATATCTGTCTGACTGCTCAGCTCACACAGCTTATAATTGTGGGGGAGACTGGGGAGCACTACTGCAGTGCCAGTTATAGGTTATAGCAGGAGCCAGGAGTACATAATATATTATATAGTGAGTGACCACCAGACACACAGTGCAGTTTATTTAATATATCCGTTCTCTGCCTGAAAAAAGCGATACACACAGTGACTCAGTCAGTCACATACCATATCTGTGTGCACTGCTCAGGCTCAGGCCAGTGTGCTGCATCATCTATATATATTATATATCTGTCTGACTGCTCAGCTCACACAGCTTATAATTGTGGGGGAGACTGGGGAGCACTACTGCAGTGCCAGTTATAGGTTATAGCAGGAGCCAGGAGTACATATTATATTAAAATTAAACAGTGCACACTTTTGCTGCAGGAGTGCCACTGCCAGTGTGACTGACCAGTGACCTGACCACACTGACCACCAGTATAGTTAGTAGTATACTTATATTGTGATTGCCTGAAAAAGTTAAACACTCGTCGTGTGACTTCACTTGTGTGTTTTTTTTTTTTTATTCTATAAAAATAAAACTCATTCTGCTGACAGACAGTGTCCAGCAGGTCCGTCATTATATAATATATAATATATACCTGTCCGGCTGCAGTAGTGATATATATATATTTTTTATATCATTTATCATCCAGTCGCAGCAGACACAGTACGGTAGTTCACGGCTGTGGCTACCTCTGTGTCTCTGCACTCGGCAGGCAGTCCGTCCATAATTGTAATACCACCTAACCGTGGATTTTTTCCATTCTTCTTTATACATACATAGTTACATAGACATCTTCTCTTTATCAACCAGTCTATATTAGCTGCAGACACAGTACAGTACGGTAGTTCACGGCTGTGGCTACCTCTGTGTCTGCACTCGGCAGGCAGTCCGTCCATAATTGTATACCACCTAACCGTGGTTTTTTTTCATTCTTCTTTATACATACATAGTTACATAGACATCTTCTCTTTATCAACCAGTCTATATTAGCTGCAGACACAGTACAGTACGGTAGTTCACGGCTGTGGCTACCTCTGTGTCTGCACTCGGCAGGCAGTCCGTCCATAATTGTATACCACCTAACCGTGGATTTTTTTCAGTCTTCTTTATACATACATAGTTACATAGACATCTTCTCTTTATCAACCAGTCTATATTAGCTGCAGACACAGTACAGTACGGTAGTTCACGGCTGTGGCTACCTCTGTGTCTGCAGTCGGCAGGCAGTCCATAATTGTATACTAGTATCCATCTCCATTGTTTACCTGAGGTGCCTTTTAGTTGTGCCTATTAAAATATGGAGAACAAAAATGTTGAGGTTCCAAAATTAGGGAAAGATCAAGATCCACTTCCACCTCGTGCTGAAGCTGCTGCCACTAGTCATGGCCGAGACGATGAAATGCCAGCAACGTCGTCTGCCAAGGCCGATGCCCAATGTCATAGTACAGAGCATGTCAAATCCAAAACACCAAATATCAGAAAAAAAAGGACTCCAAAACCTAAAATAAAATTGTCGGAGGAGAAGCGTAAACTTGCCAATATGCCATTTACCACACGGAGTGGCAAGGAACGGCTGAGGCCCTGGCCTATGTTCATGGCTAGTGGTTCAGCTTCACATGAGGATGGAAGCACTCAGCCTCTCGCTAGAAAAATGAAAAGACTCAAGCTGGCAAAAGCAGCACAGCAAAGAACTGTGCATTCTTCGAAATCCCAAATCCACAAGGAGAGTCCAATTGTGTCGGTTGCGATGCCTGACCTTCCCAACACTGGACGTGAAGAGCATGCGCCTTCCACCATTTGCACGCCCCCTGCAAGTGCTGGAAGGAGCACCCGCAGTCCAGTTCCTGATAGTCAGATTGAAGATGTCAGTGTTGAAGTACACCAGGATGAGGAGGATATGGGTGTTGCTGGCGCTGGGGAGGAAATTGACCAGGAGGATTCTGATGGTGAGGTGGTTTGTTTAAGTCAGGCACCCGGGGAGACACCTGTTGTCCGTGGGAGGAATATGGCCGTTGACATGCCAGGTGAAAATACCAAAAAAATCAGCTCTTCGGTGTGGAGGTATTTCACCAGAAATGCGGACAACAGGTGTCAAGCCGTGTGTTCCCTTTGTCAAGCTGTAATAAGTAGGGGTAAGGACGTTAACCACCTCGGAACATCCTCCCTTATACGTCACCTGCAGCGCATTCATAATAAGTCAGTGACAAGTTCAAAAACTTTGGGTGACAGCGGAAGCAGTCCACTGACCAGTAAATCCCTTCCTCTTGTAACCAAGCTCACGCAAACCACCCCACCAACTCCCTCAGTGTCAATTTCCTCCTTCCCCAGGAATGCCAATAGTCCTGCAGGCCATGTCACTGGCAATTCTGACGAGTCCTCTCCTGCCTGGGATTCCTCCGATGCATCCTTGCGTGTAACGCCTACTGCTGCTGGCGCTGCTGTTGTTGCCGCTGGGAGTCGATGGTCATCCCAGAGGGGAAGTCGTAAGCCCACTTGTACTACTTCCAGTAAGCAATTGACTGTTCAACAGTCCTTTGCGAGGAAGATGAAATATCACAGCAGTCATCCTACTGCAAAGCGGATAACTGAGGCCTTGACAACTATGTTGGTGTTAGACGTGCGTCCGGTATCCGCCGTTAGTTCACAGGGAACTAGACAATTTATTGAGGCAGTGTGCCCCCGTTACCAAATACCATCTAGGTTCCACTTCTCTAGGCAGGCGATACCGAGAATGTACATGGACGTCAGAAAAAGACTCACCAGTGTCCTAAAAAATGCAGTTGTACCCAATGTCCACTTAACCACGGACATGTGGACAAGTGGAGCAGGGCAGGGTCAGGACTATATGACTGTGACAGCCCACTGGGTAGATGTATGGACTCCCGCCGCAAGAACAGCAGCGGCGGCACCAGTAGCAGCATCTCGCAAACGCCAACTCTTTCCTAGGCAGGCTACGCTTTGTATCACCGCTTTCCAGAATACGCACACAGCTGAAAACCTCTTACGGCAACTGAGGAAGATCATCGCGGAATGGCTTACCCCAATTGGACTCTCCTGTGGATTTGTGGCATCGGACAACGCCAGCAATATTGTGTGTGCATTAAATATGGGCAAATTCCAGCACGTCCCATGTTTTGCACATACCTTGAATTTGGTGGTGCAGAATTTTTTAAAAAACGACAGGGGCGTGCAAGAGATGCTGTCGGTGGCCAGAAGAATTGCGGGACACTTTCGGCGTACAGGCACCACGTACAGAAGACTGAAGCACCACCAAAAACTACTGAACCTGCCCTGCCATCATCTGAAGCAAGAAGTGGTAACGAGGTGGAATTCAACCCTCTATATGCTTCAGAGGTTGGAGGAGCAGCAAAAGGCCATTCAAGCCTATACAATTGAGCACGATATAGTAGGTGGAATGCACCTGTCTCAAGCGCAGTGGAGAATGATTTCAACGTTGTGCAAGGTTCTGATGCCCTTTGAACTTGCCACACGTGAAGTCAGTTCAGACACTGCCAGCCTGAGTCAGGTCATTCCCCTCATCAGGCTTTTGCAGAAGAAGCTGGAGACATTGAAGGAGGAGCTAACACGGAGCGATTCCGCTAGGCATGTGGGACTTGTGGATGGAGCCCTTAATTCGCTTAACAAGGATTCACGGGTGGTCAATCTGTTGAAATCAGAGCACTACATTTTGGCCACCGTGCTCGATCCTAGATTTAAAGCCTACCTTGGATCTCTCTTTCCGGCAGACACAAGTCTGCTGGGGTTGAAAGACCTGCTGGTGACAAAATTGTCAAGTCAAGCGGAACGCGACCTGTCAACATCTCCTCCTTCACATTCTCCCGCAACTGGGGGTGCGAGGAAAAGGCTCAGAATTCCGAGCCCACCCGCTGGCGGTGATGCAGGGCAGTCTGGAGCGACTGCTGATGCTGACATCTGGTCCGGACTGAAGGACCTGACAACGATTACGGACATGTCGTCTACTGTCACTGCATATGATTCTCTCAACATTGATAGAATGGTGGAGGATTATATGAGTGACCGCATCCAAGTAGGCACGTCACACAGTCCGTACTTATACTGGCAGGAAAAAGAGGCAATTTGGAGGCCCTTGCACAAACTGGCTTTATTCTACCTAAGTTGCCCTCCCACAAGTGTGTACTCCGAAAGAGTGTTTAGTGCCGCCGCTCACCTTGTCAGCAATCGGCGTACGAGGTTACATCCAGAAAATGTGGAGAAGATGATGTTCATTAAAATGAATTATAATCAATTCCTCCGCGGAGACATTGACCAGCAGCAATTGCCTCCACAAAGTACACAGGGAGCTGAGATGGTGGATTCCAGTGGGGACGAATTGATAATCTGTGAGGAGGGGGATGTACACGGTGATATATCGGAGGGTGAAGATGAGGTGGACATCTTGCCTCTGTAGAGCCAGTTTGTGCAATGAGAGATTAATTGCTTCTTTTTTGGGGGGGGTCCAAACCAACCCGTCATATCAGTCACAGTCGTGTGGCAGACCCTGTCACTGAAATGATGGGTTGGTTAAAGTGTGCATGTCCTGTTTTGTTTATACAACATAAGGGTGGGTGAGAGGGCCCAAGGACAATTCCATCTTGCACCTCTTTTTTCTTTTCTTTTTCTTTGCATCATGTGCTGATTGGGGAGGGTTTTTTGGAAGGGACATCCTGCGTGACACTGCAGTGCCACTCCTAGATGGGCCCGGTGTTTGTGTCGGCCACTAGGGTCGCTAATCTTACTCACACAGTCAGCTACCTCATTGCGCCTCTTTTTTTCTTTGCGTCATGTGCTGTTTGGGGAGGGTTTTTTGGAAGGGACATCCTGCGTGACACTGCAGTGCCACTCCTAGATGGGCCCGGTGTTTGTGTCGGCCACTAGGGTCGCTAATCTTACTCACACAGCTACCTCATTGCGCCTCTTTTTTTCTTTGCGTCATGTGCTGTTTGGGGAGGGTTTTTTGGAAGGGACATCCTGCGTGACACTGCAGTGCCACTCCTAGATGGGCCCGGTGTTTGTGTCGGCCACTAGGGTCGCTAATCTTACTCACACAGCTACCTCATTGCGCCTCTTTTTTTCTTTGCGTCATGTGCTGTTTGGGGAGGGTTTTTTGGAAGGGCCATCCTGCGTGACACTGCAGTGCCACTCCTAGATGGGCCCGGTGTTTGTGTCGGCCACTAGGGTCGCTAATCTTACTCACACAGCTACCTCATTGCGCCTCTTTTTTTCTTTGCGTCATGTGCTGTTTGGGGAGGGTTTTTTGGAAGGGACATCCTGCGTGACACTGCAGTGCCACTCCTAGATGGGCCCGGTGTTTGTGTCGGCCACTAGGGTCGCTTATCTTACTCACACAGCGACCTCGGTGCAAATTTTAGGACTAAAAATAATATTGTGAGGTGTGAGGTATTCAGAATAGACTGAAAATGAGTGTAAATTATGGTTTTTGAGGTTAATAATACTTTGGGATCAAAATGACCCCCAAATTCTATGATTTAAGCTGTTTTTTAGTGTTTTTTGAAAAAAACACCCGAATCCAAAACACACCCGAATCCGACAAAAAAAATTCGGTGAGGTTTTGCCAAAACGCGTTCGAACCCAAAACACGGCCGCGGAACCGAACCCAAAACCAAAACACAAAACCCGAAAAATTTCAGGCGCTCATCTCTAGTTAGTATTGAAAAAATACACACAGCTCCTGGTATTTCCTTGTGGTCTCCCATCCAAGTACTAAAACCAGGACCAACACTGCTCAGCTTCCATGATCAGGAGAGATTGGGCAAATCCAGTGTGCTGTGGCTGTAGATGAGCTGGTGGTTTCTGTTACAGCTCTTCTACTTCTAACTTCTGGTACATAAAAGAATACATGTAAAAATTAAATGTACCAAGAAAATGGTGTTGGTAGTTTAAAAACACCTAAAGAATCTGATACTACCAAGCAGTCTCCCATCCATGTATTAACAAAGTCCAATACTGCTTTGCTTCAAAAATCAAATGAGATTGGGCATATCCAGTGTGGTGTGGCTTTAGATAAGCTTTGTGGTTTCTGTTAGAGCTCTTCTACTTCTAACTACTGGTACATTAATGAATATCTATAAGGTTGTAGTTTATCCAATATGCCTTTACTACCTTACCTTTCAACCCCCCCTCCCTCCCCTCTTCTCCTTATAGCTTCCTTAGTTCTCTCCTCCTCGTGTGTGCGTTATTTGTTTTCTCATACGTCCTAGAGGATGCTGGGGTCACATTAAGAACCATGGGGTATAGACGGGATCCGCAGGAGACATGGGCACTTTAAGACTTTCAAAGGGTGTGAACTGTCTCCTCCCTCTATGCCCCTCCTCCAGACTCCAGTTTTAGTATTGTGCGCAGTGATACTGGATGCACTACAGGGGAGCTCTACTGAGTTTCTCTGAAAAGACTTGTTAGTTTTTTTTATTTTCAGGGAGGCTGCTGGCAACAGTCTCCCTGCTTCGTGGGACTTAGGGGAGAGAAGTATGACCAACTTCTAGTGAGTTCAATGGCTCTGCTTCAGGCTGACAGGACACCATTAGCTCCTGAGGGTGCTGATCGCTGGGTACGCCTAGATGCACACTCCCGAAGCCTGCCGTCACCCCCTTACAGAGCCAGAAGACAGGTGAGTAGCAGAAGAACAGAGACTTCTTCTTCAGTGACGGCATTCTGAGGTACCGAGCAGCGAGCGGAACGCTGCGCGCCATGCTCACACACAAACACAGGCACTGCAGGGTGCAGGGCACAGGGGGGGGGGGCACCCTGGGCAGCATAAATTCCTCACAAAAGGCTGGAAAAAGTGGACATTAGTGCCTGGGCACTGTCCTTACCCCACTAGCGTAATTAATTATTTCTGAGCGGGACAGATACGCGCCATTACAGCGGCGGGGCTTCTTCCTCACCTCACCAGAACATCTTTAGAGCATTACAAGTCTATCACTATAGAGTTTATTATTTCCCAGACTGTGTACTTTTGGCGCTGGATTGTGAGCTGAAAAATCCTCTGTGTCCCTCTGACAGATTTACTGACGGTCTGTCCCCCATAAGCCGGTGTGTCTGTGGGTACTTGGTATATGTGTGTCAACATGTCGGTGGCTGAATGTTTTTCCCAAGAGGAAACTATATTAGGAATGCAGACATATGATGGTGGCCCTGTTGGCACCACCAATAACTGACTTGGTAAATGTTTCAGTAATATCAGAGTAAGGTTGGATAAATCTGTGTCCCAGACACAGACGTAGAGAATAGATGTGATATTCATGGCTATGTTTCTTTTCCCTCAGGCCCCGCTGGGTCGCAAAAATGTTATTTTGCCCAGTTACTACACACTGATACTGACACGGATACTGATACTTATGTCGACCATAATGTTTCCTGATTAGATCCAATATTGGCAAGGAGCATTCAGTACATGATTGTGGATATTAAGGACATATTAAAATCACTGAAGACCCTGCTGTTCCTGACAAAGGGGTCTATATGTATGTATATATAGATATATAATGAAAGCTGATGTAACGTTCCTCCATCTCTGTTTGAGAAAGTCTGGGCCAGCTCGACAAGATGGTTTCAAATCCCCAAAAGGATTCTGGTTGTTTATTCATTTCCCGCCGCGGACAGAATAAAGTGGGAGTCACCCCCTGTTCTGCACGGGGCCCTGTCACAAATCCAGCGGATCGTATGCAGGAAGCTACATTATTTCTAGTTATGTAACCACGGGTACATTACTTAGACCTGCCATTACATGTGCA
The DNA here is from genome assembly GCF_028390025.1 of Pseudophryne corroboree. Taxonomy (NCBI): domain Eukaryota; kingdom Metazoa; phylum Chordata; class Amphibia; order Anura; family Myobatrachidae; genus Pseudophryne; species Pseudophryne corroboree. Next base: position 179,610 of record NW_026970143.1, on the reverse strand, counting down.
TGGGTGAGTAGTAGTATTCAAGAATTGGTCGAATACCTTGTCATCCGATATAGATACCCTGGAGAGATGGGATACTCCTTACGTTGTATCATATCAAGGACACTGCAGCATACTTACGTGAGACTGCAAGGGATATAGGACTCTTGAGTTCACGGGCCAATTTCATGGCAGTGTCGGATAGGAGGGCATTGTGGATTCACCAAGAGAATTCTGATGCTGACTCCAAGAAGAAAGGGAGTCTCTTCCCTATGAAGGTGAAGCCTTGTTTGGTGACTGCCTAGTTAATTTGATCTCGGCAGCTCCCGCAGGTAAGTCAACCTTCTTGCCCTATGTTCCCTCCCAACGGATGAAGACGCATCATTATCTGATGCAGTCATTTCGGCCCAATAGATATGCAAGAAGTTAAGATTCCCCTTTCTTTGCAGGTAGAGGAAGGAGAAGAGAGAAGAGGTCTGCATCCTCTTCAAGATCGCAGGAGCAGAGATCATCCTCTGCTTCTGCCAAATCCACTGCATGACGCTGGGGCTCTCTTGCAGGAGCCCGCACCAGTGGGGGCACGTCTAAAACTCTTCAGTCAGTTCTGGATTCATTTGGACATGGACTTGTGTGTTTTACAAATAGTGTCCCAAGGGTACAAACTGGGGTTTCAAGATGTTCCCCCTCACCGATTGTTCAAACATTAAGTTACTGTGCTATTCCTGGGTTATATAGCGCTGGGGTATGTGCTGGCATACTCTCTCTCTGTCTCTCCAAAGGGCCTTGTGGGGGAAATGTCTTCAGTAAAAGTATTCCCTGTGTGTGTGGTGTGTCGGTACGCGTGTGTCGACATGTCTGAGGAAGAAGGCTATATTAGAGAGGAGCGGGAGCAAATGAACGTGGTGTCTCCGCCGACACCTGATTGGATGGATATGTGGAATGTTTAAAATGCTAGTGTAAACTCATTGCACAAAAGATTAGACAAGGCAGAAGCTTTGGGACAGTCAGGGTCTCAACCAATGCCTAATCCTATGTCGCAGGGACTGTCAGGGTCTCATAAGCGCCCACTATCCAGATTGTTGACACAGATACCGACACGGATTCTGACTCCAGTGTCGATTACGATGATGCAAAGTTACAGCCAAAATTGGCAAAATACATTTGATATATGATTATGGCAATAAAAGATGTTTTGCACATCACAGAGGAGCCCCCTATCCCTGACAAGAGGGTACATATGTACAAGGGAAAGAAGCCTGAGGTAACCTTTCCCCCCTCACACGAGCTGAACGAGTTATGTGAAAAAGCTTGGGAATCTCCTGCAGATTTCCAAAAGGATTCCCCTTTCCCATCAACGGATAGGTTACGATGGGAATCCTCCCCTTGGGTGGACAAAGCATTAACACGCTTATCCAAGAAGGTAGCCCTCCCGTCCCAGGATACGGCTACCCTCAAAGAGTCTGCTGACCGCAAACAGGAGATTACCCTGAAGTCCATTTATACACATTCAGGTACCTTACTCAGACCGGCAATTGCGTCGGCCTGGGTGTGTAGTGCTGTAGCGGCATGGACGGATACCCTAGATAAGGCTACTATTTTATTGCCCCTGGGGCATATAAGAGATGCTGTCCTATATATGTGTGTATGCAAACTACAGGTGGTGCTGCAGGGCTCACACCCTTTTACTTGTCTTGTAGAGCAACTCTGGAGCTGTTACTGGGTCCAGCTGCTGCAAGAAATCAGCTTGAATGCTTCAGGGGCTTGGGCATGGCCAACATGAGCCCCACACTGATGGGGGTGTATAAAGCGATCTAGGGGTCATCCAAGCGCAACCCCACAAAGGCCGCCATGCCCTGCGTGACCATTTTCTCTTTTCATATGCAGACGAGGGTTGCAGCCAACTATGCCCATTGCTTGGATGACATCACCGTATGCAAATCCGTCTGCTGCAGACCTTTCCCCAGGAATGCTTGTACTAGTTGTTGCATATGGTTTGATGTTTGAGGGTGCTTCAGTATTAGGCAGCCTTCCGCCCTCTCATGTTCATCTGAAAATATGTGGTCTCCCTGCAGTTCCCTTGTGCTTCCTCAGTTGAATCTCCTTAACTTGACGGGTGTGTGCCCGAGCAGCCGCCCTCCACAGCCCTATCCCAGCACATGCTTTTCTTGCGTATGAGATCTCTTGATCATGAAGATAGTTCTCACAGGGTGAGGTTCATCCATTACATTTTAAAGTAGGAAGGTACAAATTACATATTCAAATTACATATATGTGCTGGATTCAAATGTTTTCCCCCCTTCCTTTCTCAATTGTGCCCATCAGCAGCTATTCTAATGTTGCTGCCAATGGGTGTGACACATTCATTTCTTCTGTGGGGTACACTGGACTCCACAAGGATTCACATTGGGGTGTAGAGTAGGATCTTGATCTGAGGCACCAACAGGCTCAAAGCTTTTGACTGTTCCCAAGATGCTCAGCGCCCCCTCCTCTATAACCTCGCTTCCATGAACAGGGAGCTCAGTTTGTAGTTGGTGCCTTCAGTAGCAGGCCACTTAAGAGGGGGCTGCCTCAGGCAGCCTATTCTTAGCTATTAATTTTGACAAGAAAAGAAGAACTTTTTTTTATAAGAATCTACAAGGGCTGCAGCAGGCTAGGTCTAATAGACATCTTTACTGCAGCTCCATCACTCCCAGCGGCGCAGTATACTCCCGCGCCCTGGTTGCTGGGTCACTGCAGCGGAGGCTCCGGTTTCTTCCTAAGGTCAGTCACACACACACCGCCCTCCGGGATCACGAGGCCGCTGATGAAAGGGAGGTAAGGGACTTCTGTGCCCACACTATACCGTGATCCAGCGTGGCTGTAGGGGGCGGGCCATGTGCGCACTGGCGTGGACACTGATTACTGGGCAGCCGCTCCACTAGCCACCAGGGACAGTTAAGGAGCACAGCTCTGGGGGGTTTTCTCTTATATTAACCCCATTTTGTACTACCCGCAGTGCATTGTGATAGGTAATAGAGCCTGATTCAGGTTGGATTGCAATCGCAATAAGCAGTCCAACTGCAAAAATTGCTAAGAGCATACGCATGCGCCTGCATTTTCTGCGGCACCCCGTAGTTAATGCGATCGCCTCTGACTGTCAATCGGTGCTGGGGGGGGGGTCAGCAACACTCCATTTCCAAGTCGGAGATGGAGCGGTGCGTGGGCAGGGCTTCAAAATGGGGTCGGCAACGGAGAAACAGGAGGCGTGGTCAGAGCGGTTGCATGACATCACATGCAGCAGCTGCGATCACAAAAATGGTGGCGGCTTCCTGCGCACACATACAGTCTACACCAACAGGAGGCTAACCCATTTTTTATGATCACGCTGAACTGCACTGCGACTGCAATTTCAGCGTGGTCAAGAAGGGAGGCGGCATGCTGGGTGGCCCCAGCATGCGAACCAAAGGATTGCAAATTCTGTTACTTAGCAGAATTTGCAATCCTTACTGAATTAGGCCCATTGATTACAAAATGTATTTGTAAATATTTGAAGTTTTTCTTCAGGGACTAACACAAAAGATGCTTGGGGCTACTAACACATGGGTAAGCCACGTAAAGCTTCCCATGGGTCAGTGGCATCACAACGGGGTTGCGGCCCACACCCGAGTGTCACCCGCCAAGGGGGGTGATACCAAAGTGCCGGCTCCTCTTCAGTGGCAGAATATGGGTGTTTCACTGTGACATTACGTGCAACACCCAGTTTCTGTCACTGTGCAGGAGCCAGCACCACTCACACACTAGTCCCCGGGTGCAGCACTCAACCCCCGGGATACCCGGAGCAACAAAATGGAGATTCAGGCCAACAGGCCACACCCCTACCTATGAGACCATGCCTCCATTTTACCATTGCGCTGCTTATCTGCGCGCACTGCATTACAATCTCCCTCGCTGCCTCTCTGGGTGTCACCAATGATAGTGACACCTTTGCCATGCTTGTAGCAGCTGGTCCTAAGATCTACGCCTCCAGCCCTGAGTGTTTGCCCTTGTGACTTGTTGATCATCATAGCGAAGCAGATTCTTACAAAAAACTGCAGGGGCTTAGATTGAAAAGAAAAACATTGACGAACCCATCATTTCAGCAACAGGGTCTGCCACACGGCTGACTGAAATGACTGGTTGGTTTGGACCCCCACCAAAAAAGAAGCAATCAATCTCTCCTTGCACAAACTGGCTCTACAGAGGCAAGATGTTCACCTCATCATCCTCCGATTCCTCACCCCTTTCACTGTGTACATCGCCCTCCTCACAGATTATTAATTCGTCCCCACTGGAATCCACCATCTCAGATCCCTGTGTACTTTCTGGAGGCAATTGCTGGTGAATGTCTCCACGGAGGAATTGATTATAATTAATTTTGATGATCATCATCTTCTCCACATTTTCTGGAAGTAACCTCGTACGCCGATTGCTGACAAGGTGAGCGGCCGCACTAAACACTCTTTTGGAGTACACACTGGAGGGAGGGCAACTTAGGTAGAATAAAGCCAGTTTGTGCAAGGGCCTCCAAATTGCCTCTTTTTCCTGCCAGTATACATACGGACTGTCTGACGTGCCTACCTGGATGCGGTCACTCATATAATCCTCCACCATTCTTTCAAAGGTGACAGAATCATATGCAGTGACAGTAGACGACATGTCAGTAATCGTTGCCAGGTCCTTCAGTCCGGACCAGATGTCAGCACTCACTCCAGACTGCCCTGCATCACCGCCAGCGGGTGGGCTCGGAATTCTTAGCCTTTTCCTCGCACCCCCAGTTGCGGGAGAATGTGAAGGAGGAGCTGTTGACGGGTCACGTTCCGCTTGACTTGACAATTTTCTCACCAGCAGGTCTTTGAACCTCTGCAGACTTGTGTCTGCAGGAAAGAGAGATACAATGTAGGTTTTAAATCTAGGATCGAGCACGGTGGCCAAAATTTATTGCTCTGATTTCAACAGATTGAATCCTGGTTAAGCGAATTAAGGGCTCCATCCACAAGTCCCACATGCCTAGCGGAATCGCTCTGTTTTAGCTCCTCCATCAATGTCTCCAGCTTCTTCTGCAAAAGCCTGATGAGGGGAATGACCTGACTCAGGCTGGCAGTGTCTGAACTGACTTCACGTGTGGCAAGTTCAAAGGATTGCAGAACCTTGCACAACGTTGAAATCATTCTCCACTGCGCTTGAGTCAGGTGCATTCCCCCTCCTTTGTCTATATCTTGGGTAGATGTATAGGCTTGAATGGCCTTTTGCTGCTCCTCCATCCTCTGAAGCATATAGAGGGTTGAATTCCACCTCGTTACCACCTCTTGCTTCAGAGGATGGCAGGGCAGGTTCAGGAATGTTTGGTGGTGCTCCAGTCTTCGGCACGCGGTGGCTGAATGCAGAAAGTGGCCCGCAATTCTTCGGGCCACCGACAGCATCTCTTGCACGCCCCTGTCATTTTTTAAATAATTCTGCACCACCAAATTCAATGTATGTGCAAAACATGGGACGTGCTGGAATTTGCCCAGATGTAATGCACGCACAATATTGGTGGCGTTGTCCGATGTCACAAATCCCCAGGAGAGTCAAATTGGGGTAAGCCATTCTGCGATGATGTTCCTCAGTTTCCGTAAAAGGTTGTCAGCTGTGTGCCTCTTATGGAAAGCGGTGATACAAAGCGTAGCCTGCCTAGGAACGAGTTGGCATTTGCGAGATGCTGCTACTGGTGCCGCCGCTGCTGTTCTTGCTGCGGGAGGCAATACATCTACCCAGTGGGCTGTCACAGTCATATAGTCCTGAGTCTGCCCTGCTCCACTTAACCACGGACATGTGGACTAGTGGACATTGGGTACAACTGCATTTTTTAGGACACTGGTGACTCTTTTTCTGAGGTCTGTGTACATTTTCGGTATCGCCTGCCTAGAGAAATGGAACCTAGATGGCATTTGGTACCGGGGACACAGTACCTCAATCAAGTCTCTAGTTGCCTCTGAATTAACGATGGATACCGGAACCACGTTTCTCACCACCCAGGCTGACAAGACCTGAGTTATCCGCTTTGCAGCAGGATGACTGCTGTGATATTTCATCTTCCTCGCAAAGGACTGTTGGACAGTCAATTGCCTACTGGAAGTAGTACAAGTGGTCTTCCGACTTCCCCTCTGGGATGACGATCGACTCCCAGCAGCAACAAAAGCAGCGCCAGCAGCAGTAGGCGTTACACTCAAGGATGCATCGGAGGAATCCCAGGCAGGAGAGGACTCGTCAGACTTGCCAGTGACATGGCCTGCAGGACTATTGGCTCTCCTGTCTAAGGAGGAAATTGACACTGAGGGAGTTGGTGGTGTGGTTTGCAGGAGCTTGGTTACAAGAGGAAGGGATTTAGTGGTCAGTGGACTGCTTCCGCTGTCATCCAAAGTTTTTGAACTTGTCACTGACTTATGATTAATGCGCTGCAGGTGACGTATAAGGGAGGATGTTCTGAGGTGGTTAACGTCCTTACCCCTACTTATTACAGCTTGACAAAGGTAACACACGGCTTGACACCTGTTGTCCGCATTTGTGTACAGGATGCATACCTTCATGTCCAAATTTATCCATCTCATCAGTCGTACCTCAGATTTGCGGTACAGGACTGTCATTGCCAATTTCAGACGTTGCTGTTTGGTCTCTCCACGGCCCAGAGAATTTTCACCAAGGTAATGGTGGAAATGATGGTTTTCCTGCGCAAGCAAGGTGTCACAATTATCCCGTACTTGAGCGATCTCATAAAAGCGAGATCAAGAGAGCAGTTGCTGAACAGCGTATCACTTTCACTGAAAGTGTTACAGCAACACGGCTGGATTTTCAATATCCCAAAGTCGCAGTTGGTTCCTACGACTCGTCTGTCTTTCTTGGGCATGATTCTGGACACAGACCAGAAGAGGGTTTATCTCCCGATAGAAAAGGCCCAGGAACTCATGACTCTTGTCAGGAACCTATTGAAACCAAAACTTGTGTCAGTGCATCACTGCACTCGAGTCCTGGGAAAGATGGTGGCATCATACAAAGCCATTCCATTCGGCAGGTTCCATGCGAATACTTTCCAATGGGACCTACTGGACAAGTGGTCTGGGTCACATTTACAGATGCATTGGTTGATCACCCTGTCCCCCAGGGTCAGGGTATCACTCCTGTGGTGGCTGCAGAGTGCTCACCTTCTCGAGTGACGCAGATTCGGCATTCAGGACTGGATCCTGGTGACCACAGATGCAAGCCTCCAAGGTTGGGGAGCAGTCACACAGGGAAGAAATTTCCAAGGTCTTTGGTCAAGTCAAGAGACTTGTCTTCACATCAACATCCTGAAACTAGGGGCCATATACAATGCCCTACGTCAAGCGGAGACCTTACTTTGCGACCAACCGGTTCTGATCCAGTCAGACAACGTCACCGCAGTGGCTCATGTAAACCGCCAAGGCGGCACAAGGAGCAGAGTGGCGATGGCACAAGCTACCTTTGCATTTTTCTCCCAAACGAAGGACACTAGAATGAAAATTTTAAAGCCTCCTGTTAGTGCTTCATCTACACGGTATAGCCCTGAATTTTCCAATGCGTAGCTCTTTGCAAAAGAGAGATATTGGCAAGGAAAAGCTGTCTTGTACCTTTGCATTTTTCTCCCAAACGAAGGACACTAGAAAGAAAATTTTAAAGCCTCCTGTTAGGCCATCATCTACACGGCATAGCCCTGAATTTTCCAATGCGTAGCTCTTTGCAAAAGAGAGATATTGGCAAGGAAAAGCTGTCTTGTACCTTTGCATTTTTCTCCCAAACGAAGGACACTAGAAAGAAAATTTTAAAGCCTCCTGTTAGGCCATCATCTACACGGCATAGCCCTGAATTTTCCAATGTGCAGCTCTTTGCAAAAGAGAGATATTGGCAAGGAAAAGCTGTCTTGTACCTTTGCATTTTTCTCCCAAACGAAGGAAACTAGAATGAAAATTTTAAAGCCTCCTGTTAGTGCTTCATCTACACGGTATAGCCCTGAATTTTCCAATGCGTAGCTCTTTGCAAAAGAGAGATATTGGCAAGTAAAAGCTGTCTTTCAACTCTTCCACAACTGAAAAACAGATAGTGTTCCCAAGCCTTCCATCCTGTAATATCTTCAGTCTCTCGTCAATGAAGAAAACAATCCCTCCAGCAGACTCTTCAACCACGATACAAGATCACAGCCAAAAGGGCGAGAAGCAACTACACTTGCGTTTAACCAAAATGGCTAAAACTTAGCGGAGGAAAGTGCAGTGCACCAAAACATAAGCTGACACAATCATGGAGAATGCGCCAGCATATATGCTCTTCTATCTATATTTTGCAAACCTGCTCTTGTCCCCTCCAGCTGCTCCATGTAGATTTGACGCCTGGCAAGGTGCATAACCCACTGACAAGCAGGCACACTCCTGCATGAGTTTTCACTCTCACTAGCAGGATGATACACATTCATTTGCATGTGCTCCACCTCTGACACACCGCCCACCCAACCACCCAGTCACCAGAGCCACCCACAAGCCAACTGGCTCCGTGATTTAATTTGCACAGTGCAGTCATCCAGGCAGCATGTCCTTCTCAATGGAATAATCTCTGGTTCCATGGAATCTTCCGCATTGGAATGCTGCGGAACAAAAAGGATTTAAACATTCAGCTTGCTAGCATTCAATGTACCTGCGGCTTGGCTCTAGCACATGGGTCTTCATCCTGTGGCCCTCCAGCTGCTGTGAAACTACACATCCCAGCATGCCCTGCCACAGTTTTGCTATTAAGGTATGCTAAAACTGAGGCAGGGCATGCTGGTATATGTAGTTCCACAGCAGCTGGAGGGTCGCAGGTTGAAGACCCATATTCTAGCATGCCTGTTCTATGATGCATGTTCCGTGATGTCACAATCAGCTTGGAATGGGGTGTCTAGCATGCATTTGCTGACAGCCACTTGAGGGAGACACACATCAGGAGATGCAGCATATCGATGCCTTTCCAGCAAATGCACACCACCAGCTGCTGGTCTGGACACAAAAAAATACCCACAATTGAAGGCTCAAAATGCCCAACTACAGGATTAATGTAAGTAGTGAATTTAGGAATGAATTTAGAAGTAGGAAATTAAGTTAGTTCACAAGTACATTCAAATTCCGATCTAAAGTCTAGGTAGGCCTCACGTCCTGGCAGCCCCCAGCATTTAAAAATGCCTTGATTAGAGGTAGGGAATTAAATGTAGATAAGAAGTAGACACAAAATAACACTCCACAGAGCAATTATCAGGTGTCTTTATCAATTGTTGCATTTAAAAAATCAAGCAATTAGGGAACACAATGTTGCGACAATGTAACCCTATTTGCAAAATAGTACTAAATAAGTTTGTCGATGTAAGACATTTGCAAAGGCGCAAACAAAACACGCTGGAAAATGCAACTGAATCTGTTTTTGGAGGTTAGAATAGATGCAGGATCAAGTAGCTCAATGGGTAGGGTGTTTGATTAGAATTCAACAGGTTATAGATTTGAATCCTGGGTATGATAGTTTGAGGTGAGGTTTTGCCAAAACGCGTTCGAACCCAAAACACGGCCGCGGAACCGAACCCAAAACCAAAACACAAAACCCGAAAAATTTCAGGCGCTCATCTCTAGTTAGTATTGAAAAAATACACACAGCTCCTGGTATTTCCTTGTGGTCTCCCATCCAAGTACTAAAACCAGGACCAACACTGCTCAGCTTCCATGATCAGGAGAGATTGGGCAAATCCAGTGTGCTGTGGCTGTAGATGAGCTGGTGGTTTCTGTTACAGCTCTTCTACTTCTAACTTCTGGTACATAAAAGAATACATGTAAAAATTAAATGTACCAAGAAAATGGTGTTGGTAGTTTAAAAACACCTAAAGAATCTGATACTACCAAGCAGTCTCCCATCCATGTATTAACAAAGTCCAATACTGCTTTGCTTCAAAAATCAAATGAGATTGGGCATATCCAGTGTGGTGTGGCTTTAGATAAGCTTTGTGGTTTCTGTTAGAGCTCTTCTACTTCTAACTACTGGTACATTAATGAATATCTATAAGGTTGTAGTTTATCCAATATGCCTTTACTACCTTACCTTTCAACCCCCCCTCCCTCCCCTCTTCTCCTTATAGCTTCCTTAGTTCTCTCCTCCTCGTGTGTGCGTTATTTGTTTTCTCATACGTCCTAGAGGATGCTGGGGTCACATTAAGAACCATGGGGTATAGACGGGATCCGCAGGAGACATGGGCACTTTAAGACTTTCAAAGGGTGTGAACTGTCTCCTCCCTCTATGCCCCTCCTCCAGACTCCAGTTTTAGTATTGTGCGCAGTGATACTGGATGCACTACAGGGGAGCTCTACTGAGTTTCTCTGAAAAGACTTGTTAGTTTTTTTTATTTTCAGGGAGGCTGCTGGCAACAGTCTCCCTGCTTCGTGGGACTTAGGGGAGAGAAGTATGACCAACTTCTAGTGAGTTCAATGGCTCTGCTTCAGGCTGACAGGACACCATTAGCTCCTGAGGGTGCTGATCGCTGGGTACGCCTAGATGCACACTCCCGAAGCCTGCCGTCACCCCCTTACAGAGCCAGAAGACAGGTGAGTAGCAGAAGAACAGAGACTTCTTCTTCAGTGACGGCATTCTGAGGTACCGAGCAGCGAGCGGAACGCTGCGCGCCATGCTCACACACAAACACAGGCACTGCAGGGTGCAGGGCACAGGGGGGGGGGGCACCCTGGGCAGCATAAATTCCTCACAAAAGGCTGGAAAAAGTGGACATTAGTGCCTGGGCACTGTCCTTACCCCACTAGCGTAATTAATTATTTCTGAGCGGGACAGATACGCGCCATTACAGCGGCGGGGCTTCTTCCTCACCTCACCAGAACATCTTTAGAGCATTACAAGTCTATCACTATAGAGTTTATTATTTCCCAGACTGTGTACTTTTGGCGCTGGATTGTGAGCTGAAAAATCCTCTGTGTCCCTCTGACAGATTTACTGACGGTCTGTCCCCCATAAGCCGGTGTGTCTGTGGGTACTTGGTATATGTGTGTCAACATGTCGGTGGCTGAATGTTTTTCCCAAGAGGAAACTATATTAGGAATGCAGACATATGATGGTGGCCCTGTTGGCACCACCAATAACTGACTTGGTAAATGTTTCAGTAATATCAGAGTAAGGTTGGATAAATCTGTGTCCCAGACACAGACGTAGAGAATAGATGTGATATTCATGGCTATGTTTCTTTTCCCTCAGGCCCCGCTGGGTCGCAAAAATGTTATTTTGCCCAGTTACTACACACTGATACTGACACGGATACTGATACTTATGTCGACCATAATGTTTCCTGATTAGATCCAATATTGGCAAGGAGCATTCAGTACATGATTGTGGATATTAAGGACATATTAAAATCACTGAAAACCCTGCTGTTCCTGACAAAGGGGTCTATATGTATGTATATATAGATATATAATGAAAGCTGATGTAACGTTCCTCCATCTCTGTTTGAGAAAGTCTGGGCCAGCTCGACAAGATGGTTTCAAATCCCCAAAAGGATTCTGGTTGTTTATTCATTTCCCGCCGCGGACAGAATAAAGTGGGAGTCACCCCCTGTTCTGCACGGGGCCCTGTCACAAATCCAGCGGATCGTATGCAGGAAGCTACATTATTTCTAGTTATGTAACCACGGGTACATTACTTAGACCTGCCATTACATGTGCATGGGTGAGTAGTAGTATTCAAGAATTGGTCGAATACCTTGTCATCCGATATAGATACCCTGGAGAGATGGGATACTCCTTACGTTGTATCATATCAAGGACACTGCAGCATACTTACGTGAGACTGCAAGGGATATAGGACTCTTGAGTTCACGGGCCAATTTCATGGCAGTGTCGGATAGGAGGGCATTGTGGATTCACCAAGAGAATTCTGATGCTGACTCCAAGAAGAAAGGGAGTCTCTTCCCTATGAAGGTGAAGCCTTGTTTGGTGACTGCCTAGTTAATTTGATCTCGGCAGCTCCCGCAGGTAAGTCAACCTTCTTGCCCTATGTTCCCTCCCAACGGATGAAGACGCATCATTATCTGATGCAGTCATTTCGGCCCAATAGATATGCAAGAAGTTAAGATTCCCCTTTCTTTGCAGGTAGAGGAAGGAGAAGAGAGAAGAGGTCTGCATCCTCTTCAAGATCGCAGGAGCAGAGATCATCCTCTGCTTCTGCCAAATCCACTGCATGACGCTGGGGCTCTCTTGCAGGAGCCCGCACCAGTGGGGGCACGTCTAAAACTCTTCAGTCAGTTCTGGATTCATTTGGACATGGACTTGTGTGTTTTACAAATAGTGTCCCAAGGGTACAAACTGGGGTTTCAAGATGTTCCCCCTCACCGATTGTTCAAACATTAAGTTACTGTGCTATTCCTGGGTTATATAGCGCTGGGGTATGTGCTGGCATACTCTCTCTCTGTCTCTCCAAAGGGCCTTGTGGGGGAAATGTCTTCAGTAAAAGTATTCCCTGTGTGTGTGGTGTGTCGGTACGCGTGTGTCGACATGTCTGAGGAAGAAGGCTATATTAGAGAGGAGCGGGAGCAAATGAACGTGGTGTCTCCGCCGACACCTGATTGGATGGATATGTGGAATGTTTAAAATGCTAGTGTAAACTCATTGCACAAAAGATTAGACAAGGCAGAAGCTTTGGGACAGTCAGGGTCTCAACCAATGCCTAATCCTATGTCGCAGGGACTGTCAGGGTCTCATAAGCGCCCACTATCCAGATTGTTGACACAGATACCGACACGGATTCTGACTCCAGTGTCGATTACGATGATGCAAAGTTACAGCCAAAATTGGCAAAATACATTTGATATATGATTATGGCAATAAAAGATGTTTTGCACATCACAGAGGAGCCCCCTATCCCTGACAAGAGGGTACATATGTACAAGGGAAAGAAGCCTGAGGTAACCTTTCCCCCCTCACACGAGCTGAACGAGTTATGTGAAAAAGCTTGGGAATCTCCTGCAGATTTCCAAAAGGATTCCCCTTTCCCATCAACGGATAGGTTACGATGGGAATCCTCCCCTTGGGTGGACAAAGCATTAACACGCTTATCCAAGAAGGTAGCCCTCCCGTCCCAGGATACGGCTACCCTCAAAGAGTCTGCTGACCGCAAACAGGAGATTACCCTGAAGTCCATTTATACACATTCAGGTACCTTACTCAGACCGGCAATTGCGTCGGCCTGGGTGTGTAGTGCTGTAGCGGCATGGACGGATACCCTAGATAAGGCTACTATTTTATTGCCCCTGGGGCATATAAGAGATGCTGTCCTATATATGTGTGTATGCAAACTACAGGTGGTGCTGCAGGGCTCACACCCTTTTACTTGTCTTGTAGAGCAACTCTGGAGCTGTTACTGGGTCCAGCTGCTGCAAGAAATCAGCTTGAATGCTTCAGGGGCTTGGGCATGGCCAACATGAGCCCCACACTGATGGGGGTGTATAAAGCGATCTAGGGGTCATCCAAGCGCAACCCCACAAAGGCCGCCATGCCCTGCGTGACCATTTTCTCTTTTCATATGCAGACGAGGGTTGCAGCCAACTATGCCCATTGCTTGGATGACATCACCGTATGCAAATCCGTCTGCTGCAGACCTTTCCCCAGGAATGCTTGCACTAGTTGTTGCATATGGTTTGATGTTTGAGGGTGCTTCAGTATTAGGCAGCCTTCCGCCCTCTCATGTTCATCTGAAAATATGTGGTCTCCCTGCAGTTCCCTTGTGCTTCCTCAGTTGAATCTCCTTAACTTGACGGGTGTGTGCCCGAGCAGCCGCCCTCCACAGCCCTATCCCAGCACATGCTTTTCTTGCGTATGAGATCTCTTGATCATGAAGATAGTTCTCACAGGGTGAGGTTCATCCATTACATTTTAAAGTAGGAAGGTACAAATTACATATTCAAATTACATATATGTGCTGGATTCAAATGTTTTCCCCCCTTCCTTTCTCAATTGTGCCCATCAGCAGCTATTCTAATGTTGCTGCCAATGGGTGTGACACATTCATTTCTTCTGTGGGGTACACTGGACTCCACAAGGATTCACATTGGGGTGTAGAGTAGGATCTTGATCTGAGGCACCAACAGGCTCAAAGCTTTTGACTGTTCCCAAGATGCTCAGCGCCCCCTCCTCTATAACCTCGCTTCCATGAACAGGGAGCTCAGTTTGTAGTTGGTGCCTTCAGTAGCAGGCCACTTAAGAGGGGGCTGCCTCAGGCAGCCTATTCTTAGCTATTAATTTTGACAAGAAAAGAAGAACTTTTTTTTATAAGAATCTACAAGGGCTGCAGCAGGCTAGGTCTAATAGACATCTTTACTGCAGCTCCATCACTCCCAGCGGCGCAGTATACTCCCGCGCCCTGGTTGCTGGGTCACTGCAGCGGAGGCTCCGGTTTCTTCCTAAGGTCAGTCACACACACACCGCCCTCCGGGATCACGAGGCCGCTGATGAAAGGGAGGTAAGGGACTTCTGTGCCCACACTATACCGTGATCCAGCGTGGCTGTAGGGGGCGGGCCATGTGCGCACTGGCGTGGACACTGATTACTGGGCAGCCGCTCCACTAGCCACCAGGGACAGTTAAGGAGCACAGCTCTGGGGGGTTTTCTCTTATATTAACCCCATTTTGTACTACCCGCAGTGCATTGTGATAGGTAATAGAGCCTGATTCAGGTTGGATTGCAATCGCAATAAGCAGTCCAACTGCAAAAATTGCTAAGAGCATACGCATGCGCCTGCATTTTCTGCGGCACCCCGTAGTTAATGCGATCGCCTCTGACTGTCAATCGGTGCTGGGGGGGGGGTCAGCAACACTCCATTTCCAAGTCGGAGATGGAGCGGTGCGTGGGCAGGGCTTCAAAATGGGGTCGGCAACGGAGAAACAGGAGGCGTGGTCAGAGCGGTTGCATGACATCACATGCAGCAGCTGCGATCACAAAAATGGTGGCGGCTTCCTGCGCACACATACAGTCTACACCAACAGGAGGCTAACCCATTTTTTATGATCACGCTGAACTGCACTGCGACTGCAATTTCAGCGTGGTCAAGAAGGGAGGCGGCATGCTGGGTGGCCCCAGCATGCGAACCAAAGGATTGCAAATTCTGTTACTTAGCAGAATTTGCAATCCTTACTGAATTAGGCCCATTGATTACAAAATGTATTTGTAAATATTTGAAGTTTTTCTTCAGGGACTAACACAAAAGATGCTTGGGGCTACTAACACATGGGTAAGCCACGTAAAGCTTCCCATGGGTCAGTGGCATCACAACGGGGTTGCGGCCCACACCCGAGTGTCACCCGCCAAGGGGGGTGATACCAAAGTGCCGGCTCCTCTTCAGTGGCAGAATATGGGTGTTTCACTGTGACATTACGTGCAACACCCAGTTTCTGTCACTGTGCAGGAGCCAGCACCACTCACACACTAGTCCCCGGGTGCAGCACTCAACCCCCGGGATACCCGGAGCAACAAAATGGAGATTCAGGCCAACAGGCCACACCCCTACCTATGAGACCATGCCTCCATTTTACCATTGCGCTGCTTATCTGCGCGCACTGCATTACAATCTCCCTCGCTGCCTCTCTGGGTGTCACCAATGATAGTGACACCTTTGCCATGCTTGTAGCAGCTGGTCCTAAGATCTACGCCTCCAGCCCTGAGTGTTTGCCCTTGTGACTTGTTGATCATCATAGCGAAGCAGATTCTTACAAAAAACTGCAGGGGCTTAGATTGAAAAGAAAAACATTGACGAACCCATCATTTCAGCAACAGGGTCTGCCACACGGCTGACTGAAATGACTGGTTGGTTTGGACCCCCACCAAAAAAGAAGCAATCAATCTCTCCTTGCACAAACTGGCTCTACAGAGGCAAGATGTTCACCTCATCATCCTCCGATTCCTCACCCCTTTCACTGTGTACATCGCCCTCCTCACAGATTATTAATTCGTCCCCACTGGAATCCACCATCTCAGATCCCTGTGTACTTTCTGGAGGCAATTGCTGGTGAATGTCTCCACGGAGGAATTGATTATAATTAATTTTGATGATCATCATCTTCTCCACATTTTCTGGAAGTAACCTCGTACGCCGATTGCTGACAAGATGAGCGGCCGCACTAAACACTCTTTTGGAGTACACACTGGAGGGAGGGCAACTTAGGTAGAATAAAGCCAGTTTGTGCAAGGGCCTCCAAATTGCCTCTTTTTCCTGCCAGTATACATACGGACTGTCTGACGTGCCTACCTGGATGCGGTCACTCATATAATCCTCCACCATTCTTTCAAAGGTGACAGAATCATATGCAGTGACAGTAGACGACATGTCAGTAATCGTTGCCAGGTCCTTCAGTCCGGACCAGATGTCAGCACTCACTCCAGACTGCCCTGCATCACCGCCAGCGGGTGGGCTCGGAATTCTTAGCCTTTTCCTCGCACCCCCAGTTGCGGGAGAATGTGAAGGAGGAGCTGTTGACGGGTCACGTTCCGCTTGACTTGACAATTTTCTCACCAGCAGGTCTTTGAACCTCTGCAGACTTGTGTCTGCAGGAAAGAGAGATACAATGTAGGTTTTAAATCTAGGATCGAGCACGGTGGCCAAAATTTATTGCTCTGATTTCAACAGATTGAATCCTGGTTAAGCGAATTAAGGGCTCCATCCACAAGTCCCACATGCCTAGCGGAATCGCTCTGTTTTAGCTCCTCCATCAATGTCTCCAGCTTCTTCTGCAAAAGCCTGATGAGGGGAATGACCTGACTCAGGCTGGCAGTGTCTGAACTGACTTCACGTGTGGCAAGTTCAAAGGATTGCAGAACCTTGCACAACGTTGAAATCATTCTCCACTGCGCTTGAGTCAGGTGCATTCCCCCTCCTTTGTCTATATCTTGGGTAGATGTATAGGCTTGAATGGCCTTTTGCTGCTCCTCCATCCTCTGAAGCATATAGAGGGTTGAATTCCACCTCGTTACCACCTCTTGCTTCAGAGGATGGCAGGGCAGGTTCAGGAATGTTTGGTGGTGCTCCAGTCTTCGGCACGCGGTGGCTGAATGCAGAAAGTGGCCCGCAATTCTTCGGGCCACCGACAGCATCTCTTGCACGCCCCTGTCATTTTTTAAATAATTCTGCACCACCAAATTCAATGTATGTGCAAAACATGGGACGTGCTGGAATTTGCCCAGATGTAATGCACGCACAATATTGGTGGCGTTGTCCGATGTCACAAATCCCCAGGAGAGTCAAATTGGGGTAAGCCATTCTGCGATGATGTTCCTCAGTTTCCGTAAAAGGTTGTCAGCTGTGTGCCTCTTATGGAAAGCGGTGATACAAAGCGTAGCCTGCCTAGGAACGAGTTGGCATTTGCGAGATGCTGCTACTGGTGCCGCCGCTGCTGTTCTTGCTGCGGGAGGCAATACATCTACCCAGTGGGCTGTCACAGTCATATAGTCCTGAGTCTGCCCTGCTCCACTTAACCACGGACATGTGGACTAGTGGACATTGGGTACAACTGCATTTTTTAGGACACTGGTGACTCTTTTTCTGAGGTCTGTGTACATTTTCGGTATCGCCTGCCTAGAGAAATGGAACCTAGATGGCATTTGGTACCGGGGACACAGTACCTCAATCAAGTCTCTAGTTGCCTCTGAATTAACGATGGATACCGGAACCACGTTTCTCACCACCCAGGCTGACAAGACCTGAGTTATCCGCTTTGCAGCAGGATGACTGCTGTGATATTTCATCTTCCTCGCAAAGGACTGTTGGACAGTCAATTGCCTACTGGAAGTAGTACAAGTGGTCTTCCGACTTCCCCTCTGGGATGACGATCGACTCCCAGCAGCAACAAAAGCAGCGCCAGCAGCAGTAGGCGTTACACTCAAGGATGCATCGGAGGAATCCCAGGCAGGAGAGGACTCGTCAGACTTGCCAGTGACATGGCCTGCAGGACTATTGGCTCTCCTGTCTAAGGAGGAAATTGACACTGAGGGAGTTGGTGGTGTGGTTTGCAGGAGCTTGGTTACAAGAGGAAGGGATTTAGTGGTCAGTGGACTGCTTCCGCTGTCATCCAAAGTTTTTGAACTTGTCACTGACTTATGATTAATGCGCTGCAGGTGACGTATAAGGGAGGATGTTCTGAGGTGGTTAACGTCCTTACCCCTACTTATTACAGCTTGACAAAGGTAACACACGGCTTGACACCTGTTGTCCGCATTTGTGTACAGGATGCATACCTTCATGTCCAAATTTATCCATCTCATCAGTCGTACCTCAGATTTGCGGTACAGGACTGTCATTGCCAATTTCAGACGTTGCTGTTTGGTCTCTCCACGGCCCAGAGAATTTTCACCAAGGTAATGGTGGAAATGATGGTTTTCCTGCGCAAGCAAGGTGTCACAATTATCCCGTACTTGAGCGATCTCATAAAAGCGAGATCAAGAGAGCAGTTGCTGAACAGCGTATCACTTTCACTGAAAGTGTTACAGCAACACGGCTGGATTTTCAATATCCCAAAGTCGCAGTTGGTTCCTACGACTCGTCTGTCTTTCTTGGGCATGATTCTGGACACAGACCAGAAGAGGGTTTATCTCCCGATAGAAAAGGCCCAGGAACTCATGACTCTTGTCAGGAACCTATTGAAACCAAAACTTGTGTCAGTGCATCACTGCACTCGAGTCCTGGGAAAGATGGTGGCATCATACAAAGCCATTCCATTCGGCAGGTTCCATGCGAATACTTTCCAATGGGACCTACTGGACAAGTGGTCTGGGTCACATTTACAGATGCATTGGTTGATCACCCTGTCCCCCAGGGTCAGGGTATCACTCCTGTGGTGGCTGCAGAGTGCTCACCTTCTCGAGTGACGCAGATTCGGCATTCAGGACTGGATCCTGGTGACCACAGATGCAAGCCTCCAAGGTTGGGGAGCAGTCACACAGGGAAGAAATTTCCAAGGTCTTTGGTCAAGTCAAGAGACTTGTCTTCACATCAACATCCTGAAACTAGGGGCCATATACAATGCCCTACGTCAAGCGGAGACCTTACTTTGCGACCAACCGGTTCTGATCCAGTCAGACAACGTCACCGCAGTGGCTCATGTAAACCGCCAAGGCGGCACAAGGAGCAGAGTGGCGATGGCACAAGCTACCTTTGCATTTTTCTCCCAAACGAAGGACACTAGAATGAAAATTTTAAAGCCTCCTGTTAGTGCTTCATCTACACGGCATAGCCCTGAATTTTCCAATGCGTAGCTCTTTGCAAAAGAGAGATATTGGCAAGGAAAAGCTGTCTTGTACCTTTGCATTTTTCTCCCAAACGAAGGACACTAGAAAGAAAATTTTAAAGCCTCCTGTTAGGCCATCATCTACACGGCATAGCCCTGAATTTTCCAATGCGTAGCTCTTTGCAAAAGAGAGATATTGGCAAGGAAAAGCTGTCTTGTACCTTTGCATTTTTCTCCCAAACGAAGGACACTAGAAAGAAAATTTTAAAGCCTCCTGTTAGGCCATCATCTACACGGCATAGCCCTGAATTTTCCAATGTGCAGCTCTTTGCAAAAGAGAGATATTGGCAAGGAAAAGCTGTCTTGTACCTTTGCATTTTTCTCCCAAACGAAGGAAACTAGAATGAAAATTTTAAAGCCTCCTGTTAGTGCTTCATCTACACGGTATAGCCCTGAATTTTCCAATGCGTAGCTCTTTGCAAAAGAGAGATATTGGCAAGTAAAAGCTGTCTTTCAACTCTTCCACAACTGAAAAACAGATAGTGTTCCCAAGCCTTCCATCCTGTAATATCTTCAGTCTCTCGTCAATGAAGAAAACAATCCCTCCAGCAGACTCTTCAACCACGATACAAGATCACAGCCAAAAGGGCGAGAAGCAACTACACTTGCGTTTAACCAAAATGGCTAAAACTTAGCGGAGGAAAGTGCAGTGCACCAAAACATAAGCTGACACAATCATGGAGAATGCGCCAGCATATATGCTCTTCTATCTATATTTTGCAAACCTGCTCTTGTCCCCTCCAGCTGCTCCATGTAGATTTGACGCCTGGCAAGGTGCATAACCCACTGACAAGCAGGCACACTCCTGCATGAGTTTTCACTCTCACTAGCAGGATGATACACATTCATTTGCATGTGCTCCACCTCTGACACACCGCCCACCCAACCACCCAGTCACCAGAGCCACCCACAAGCCAACTGGCTCCGTGATTTAATTTGCACAGTGCAGTCATCCAGGCAGCATGTCCTTCTCAATGGAATAATCTCTGGTTCCATGGAATCTTCCGCATTGGAATGCTGCGGAACAAAAAGGATTTAAACATTCAGCTTGCTAGCATTCAATGTACCTGCGGCTTGGCTCTAGCACATGGGTCTTCATCCTGTGGCCCTCCAGCTGCTGTGAAACTACACATCCCAGCATGCCCTGCCACAGTTTTGCTATTAAGGTATGCTAAAACTGAGGCAGGGCATGCTGGTATATGTAGTTCCACAGCAGCTGGAGGGTCGCAGGTTGAAGACCCATATTCTAGCATGCCTGTTCTATGATGCATGTTCCGTGATGTCACAATCAGCTTGGAATGGGGTGTCTAGCATGCATTTGCTGACAGCCACTTGAGGGAGACACACATCAGGAGATGCAGCATATCGATGCCTTTCCAGCAAATGCACACCACCAGCTGCTGGTCTGGACACAAAAAAATACCCACAATTGAAGGCTCAAAATGCCCAACTACAGGATTAATGTAAGTAGTGAATTTAGGAATGAATTTAGAAGTAGGAAATTAAGTTAGTTCACAAGTACATTCAAATTCCGATCTAAAGTCTAGGTAGGCCTCACGTCCTGGCAGCCCCCAGCATTTAAAAATGCCTTGATTAGAGGTAGGGAATTAAATGTAGATAAGAAGTAGACACAAAATAACACTCCACAGAGCAATTATCAGGTGTCTTTATCAATTGTTGCATTTAAAAAATCAAGCAATTAGGGAACACAATGTTGCGACAATGTAACCCTATTTGCAAAATAGTACTAAATAAGTTTGTCGATGTAAGACATTTGCAAAGGCGCAAACAAAACACGCTGGAAAATGCAACTGAATCTGTTTTTGGAGGTTAGAATAGATGCAGGATCAAGTAGCTCAATGGGTAGGGTGTTTGATTAGAATTCAACAGGTTATAGATTTGAATCCTGGGTATGATAGTTTGAGGTGAGGTTTTGCCAAAACGCGTTCGAACCCAAAACACGGCCGCGGAACCGAACCCAAAACCAAAACACAAAACCCGAAAAATTTCAGGCGCTCATCTCTAGTTAGTATTGAAAAAATACACACAGCTCCTGGTATTTCCTTGTGGTCTCCCATCCAAGTACTAAAACCAGGACCAACACTGCTCAGCTTCCATGATCAGGAGAGATTGGGCAAATCCAGTGTGCTGTGGCTGTAGATGAGCTGGTGGTTTCTGTTACAGCTCTTCTACTTCTAACTTCTGGTACATAAAAGAATACATGTAAAAATTAAATGTACCAAGAAAATGGTGTTGGTAGTTTAAAAACACCTAAAGAATCTGATACTACCAAGCAGTCTCCCATCCATGTATTAACAAAGTCCAATACTGCTTTGCTTCAAAAATCAAATGAGATTGGGCATATCCAGTGTGGTGTGGCTTTAGATAAGCTTTGTGGTTTCTGTTAGAGCTCTTCTACTTCTAACTACTGGTACATTAATGAATATCTATAAGGTTGTAGTTTATCCAATATGCCTTTACTACCTTACCTTTCAACCCCCCCTCCCTCCCCTCTTCTCCTTATAGCTTCCTTAGTTCTCTCCTCCTCGTGTGTGCGTTATTTGTTTTCTCATACGTCCTAGAGGATGCTGGGGTCACATTAAGAACCATGGGGTATAGACGGGATCCGCAGGAGACATGGGCACTTTAAGACTTTCAAAGGGTGTGAACTGTCTCCTCCCTCTATGCCCCTCCTCCAGACTCCAGTTTTAGTATTGTGCGCAGTGATACTGGATGCACTACAGGGGAGCTCTACTGAGTTTCTCTGAAAAGACTTGTTAGTTTTTTTTATTTTCAGGGAGGCTGCTGGCAACAGTCTCCCTGCTTCGTGGGACTTAGGGGAGAGAAGTATGACCAACTTCTAGTGAGTTCAATGGCTCTGCTTCAGGCTGACAGGACACCATTAGCTCCTGAGGGTGCTGATCGCTGGGTACACCTAGATGCACACTCCCGAAGCCTGCCGTCACCCCCTTACAGAGCCAGAAGACAGGTGAGTAGCAGAAGAACAGAGACTTCTTCTTCAGTGACGGCATTCTGAGGTACCGAGCAGCGAGCGGAACGCTGCGCGCCATGCTCACACACAAACACAGGCACTGCAGGGTGCAGGGCACAGGGGGGGGGGGGCACCCTGGGCAGCATAAATTCCTCACAAAAGGCTGGAAAAAGTGGACATTAGTGCCTGGGCACTGTCCTTACCCCACTAGCGTAATTAATTATTTCTGAGCGGGACAGATACGCGCCATTACAGCGGCGGGGCTTCTTCCTCACCTCACCAGAACATCTTTAGAGCATTACAAGTCTATCACTATAGAGTTTATTATTTCCCAGACTGTGTACTTTTGGCGCTGGATTGTGAGCTGAAAAATCCTCTGTGTCCCTCTGACAGATTTACTGACGGTCTGTCCCCCATAAGCCGGTGTGTCTGTGGGTACTTGGTATATGTGTGTCAACATGTCGGTGGCTGAATGTTTTTCCCAAGAGGAAACTATATTAGGAATGCAGACATATGATGGTGGCCCTGTTGGCACCACCAATAACTGACTTGGTAAATGTTTCAGTAATATCAGAGTAAGGTTGGATAAATCTGTGTCCCAGACACAGACGTAGAGAATAGATGTGATATTCATGGCTATGTTTCTTTTCCCTCAGGCCCCGCTGGGTCGCAAAAATGTTATTTTGCCCAGTTACTACACACTGATACTGACACGGATACTGATACTTATGTAAGTGGGAGTCACCCCCTGTTCTGCACGGGGCCCTGTCACAAATCCAGCGGATCGTATGCAGGAAGCTACATTATTTCTAGTTATGTA
This sequence comes from Pseudophryne corroboree, assembly GCF_028390025.1. Taxonomy (NCBI): domain Eukaryota; kingdom Metazoa; phylum Chordata; class Amphibia; order Anura; family Myobatrachidae; genus Pseudophryne; species Pseudophryne corroboree. The sequence goes on along the minus strand of NW_026970143.1, from coordinate 156,477 downwards.
ACCACGGGTACATTACTTAGACCTGCCATTACATGTGCATGGGTGAGTAGTAGTATTCAAGAATTGGTCGAATACCTTGTCATCCGATATAGATACCCTGGAGAGATGGGATACTCCTTACGTTGTATCATATCAAGGACACTGCAGCATACTTACGTGAGACTGCAAGGGATATAGGACTCTTGAGTTCACGGGCCAATTTCATGGCAGTGTCGGATAGGAGGGCATTGTGGATTCACCAAGAGAATTCTGATGCTGACTCCAAGAAGAAAGGGAGTCTCTTCCCTATGAAGGTGAAGCCTTGTTTGGTGACTGCCTAGTTAATTTGATCTCGGCAGCTCCCGCAGGTAAGTCAACCTTCTTGCCCTATGTTCCCTCCCAACGGATGAAGACGCATCATTATCTGATGCAGTCATTTCGGCCCAATAGATATGCAAGAAGTTAAGATTCCCCTTTCTTTGCAGGTAGAGGAAGGAGAAGAGAGAAGAGGTCTGCATCCTCTTCAAGATCGCAGGAGCAGAGATCATCCTCTGCTTCTGCCAAATCCACTGCATGACGCTGGGGCTCTCTTGCAGGAGCCCGCACCAGTGGGGGCACGTCTAAAACTCTTCAGTCAGTTCTGGATTCATTTGGACATGGACTTGTGTGTTTTACAAATAGTGTCCCAAGGGTACAAACTGGGGTTTCAAGATGTTCCCCCTCACCGATTGTTCAAACATTAAGTTTACTGTGCTATTCCTGGGTTATATAGCGCTGGGGTATGTGCTGGCATACTCTCTCTCTGTCTCTCCAAAGGGCCTTGTGGGGGAAATGTCTTCAGTAAAAGTATTCCCTGTGTGTGTGGTGTGTCGGTACGCGTGTGTCGACATGTCTGAGGAAGAAGGCTATATTAGAGAGGAGCGGGAGCAAATGAACGTGGTGTCTCCGCCGACACCTGATTGGATGGATATGTGGAATGTTTAAAATGCTAGTGTAAACTCATTGCACAAAAGATTAGACAAGGCAGAAGCTTTGGGACAGTCAGGGTCTCAACCAATGCCTAATCCTATGTCGCAGGGACTGTCAGGGTCTCATAAGCGCCCACTATCCAGATTGTTGACACAGATACCGACACGGATTCTGACTCCAGTGTCGATTACGATGATGCAAAGTTACAGCCAAAATTGGCAAAATACATTTGATATATGATTATGGCAATAAAAGATGTTTTGCACATCACAGAGGAGCCCCCTATCCCTGACAAGAGGGTACATATGTACAAGGGAAAGAAGCCTGAGGTAACCTTTCCCCCCTCACACGAGCTGAACGAGTTATGTGAAAAAGCTTGGGAATCTCCTGCAGATTTCCAAAAGGATTCCCCTTTCCCATCAACGGATAGGTTACGATGGGAATCCTCCCCTTGGGTGGACAAAGCATTAACACGCTTATCCAAGAAGGTAGCCCTCCCGTCCCAGGATACGGCTACCCTCAAAGAGTCTGCTGACCGCAAACAGGAGATTACCCTGAAGTCCATTTATACACATTCAGGTACCTTACTCAGACCGGCAATTGCGTCGGCCTGGGTGTGTAGTGCTGTAGCGGCATGGACGGATACCCTAGATAAGGCTACTATTTTATTGCCCCTGGGGCATATAAGAGATGCTGTCCTATATATGTGTGTATGCAAACTACAGGTGGTGCTGCAGGGCTCACACCCTTTTACTTGTCTTGTAGAGCAACTCTGGAGCTGTTACTGGGTCCAGCTGCTGCAAGAAATCAGCTTGAATGCTTCAGGGGCTTGGGCATGGCCAACATGAGCCCCACACTGATGGGGGTGTATAAAGCGATCTAGGGGTCATCCAAGCGCAACCCCACAAAGGCCGCCATGCCCTGCGTGACCATTTTCTCTTTTCATATGCAGACGAGGGTTGCAGCCAACTATGCCCATTGCTTGGATGACATCACCGTATGCAAATCCGTCTGCTGCAGACCTTTCCCCAGGAATGCTTGTACTAGTTGTTGCATATGGTTTGATGTTTGAGGGTGCTTCAGTATTAGGCAGCCTTCCGCCCTCTCATGTTCATCTGAAAATATGTGGTCTCCCTGCAGTTCCCTTGTGCTTCCTCAGTTGAATCTCCTTAACTTGACGGGTGTGTGCCCGAGCAGCCGCCCTCCACAGCCCTATCCCAGCACATGCTTTTCTTGCGTATGAGATCTCTTGATCATGAAGATAGTTCTCACAGGGTGAGGTTCATCCATTACATTTTAAAGTAGGAAGGTACAAATTACATATTCAAATTACATATATGTGCTGGATTCAAATGTTTTCCCCCCTTCCTTTCTCAATTGTGCCCATCAGCAGCTATTCTAATGTTGCTGCCAATGGGTGTGACACATTCATTTCTTCTGTGGGGTACACTGGACTCCACAAGGATTCACATTGGGGTGTAGAGTAGGATCTTGATCTGAGGCACCAACAGGCTCAAAGCTTTTGACTGTTCCCAAGATGCTCAGCGCCCCCTCCTCTATAACCTCGCTTCCATGAACAGGGAGCTCAGTTTGTAGTTGGTGCCTTCAGTAGCAGGCCACTTAAGAGGGGGCTGCCTCAGGCAGCCTATTCTTAGCTATTAATTTTGACAAGAAAAGAAGAACTTTTTTTTATAAGAATCTACAAGGGCTGCAGCAGGCTAGGTCTAATAGACATCTTTACTGCAGCTCCATCACTCCCAGCGGCGCAGTATACTCCCGCGCCCTGGTTGCTGGGTCACTGCAGCGGAGGCTCCGGTTTCTTCCTAAGGTCAGTCACACACACACCGCCCTCCGGGATCACGAGGCCGCTGATGAAAGGGAGGTAAGGGACTTCTGTGCCCACACTATACCGTGATCCAGCGTGGCTGTAGGGGGCGGGCCATGTGCGCACTGGCGTGGACACTGATTACTGGGCAGCCGCTCCACTAGCCACCAGGGACAGTTAAGGAGCACAGCTCTGGGGGGTTTTCTCTTATATTAACCCCATTTTGTACTACCCGCAGTGCATTGTGATAGGTAATAGAGCCTGATTCAGGTTGGATTGCAATCGCAATAAGCAGTCCAACTGCAAAAATTGCTAAGAGCATACGCATGCGCCTGCATTTTCTGCGGCACCCCGTAGTTAATGCGATCGCCTCTGACTGTCAATCGGTGCTGGGGGGGGGGGTCAGCAACACTCCATTTCCAAGTCGGAGATGGAGCGGTGCGTGGGCAGGGCTTCAAAATGGGGTCGGCAACGGAGAAACAGGAGGCGTGGTCAGAGCGGTTGCATGACATCACATGCAGCAGCTGCGATCACAAAAATGGTGGCGGCTTCCTGCGCACACATACAGTCTACACCAACAGGAGGCTAACCCATTTTTTATGATCACGCTGAACTGCACTGCGACTGCAATTTCAGCGTGGTCAAGAAGGGAGGCGGCATGCTGGGTGGCCCCAGCATGCGAACCAAAGGATTGCAAATTCTGTTACTTAGCAGAATTTGCAATCCTTACTGAATTAGGCCCATTGATTACAAAATGTATTTGTAAATATTTGAAGTTTTTCTTCAGGGACTAACACAAAAGATGCTTGGGGCTACTAACACATGGGTAAGCCACGTAAAGCTTCCCATGGGTCAGTGGCATCACAACAGGGTTGCGGCCCACACCCGAGTGTCACCCGCCAAGGGGGGTGATACCAAAGTGCCGGCTCCTCTTCAGTGGCAGAATATGGGTGTTTCACTGTGACATTACGTGCAACACCCAGTTTCTGTCACTGTGCAGGAGCCAGCACCACTCACACACTAGTCCCCGGGTGCAGCACTCAACCCCCGGGATACCCGGAGCAACAAAATGGAGATTCAGGCCAACAGGCCACACCCCTACCTATGAGACCATGCCTCCATTTTACCATTGCGCTGCTTATCTGCGCGCACTGCATTACAATCTCCCTCGCTGCCTCTCTGGGTGTCACCAATGATAGTGACACCTTTGCCATGCTTGTAGCAGCTGGTCCTAAGATCTACGCCTCCAGCCCTGAGTGTTTGCCCTTGTGACTTGTTGATCATCATAGCGAAGCAGATTCTTACAAAAAACTGCAGGGGCTTAGATTGAAAAGAAAAACATTGACGAACCCATCATTTCAGCAACAGGGTCTGCCACACGGCTGACTGAAATGACTGGTTGGTTTGGACCCCCACCAAAAAAGAAGCAATCAATCTCTCCTTGCACAAACTGGCTCTACAGAGGCAAGATGTTCACCTCATCATCCTCCGATTCCTCACCCCTTTCACTGTGTACATCGCCCTCCTCACAGATTATTAATTCGTCCCCACTGGAATCCACCATCTCAGATCCCTGTGTACTTTCTGGAGGCAATTGCTGGTGAATGTCTCCACGGAGGAATTGATTATAATTAATTTTGATGATCATCATCTTCTCCACATTTTCTGGAAGTAACCTCGTACGCCGATTGCTGACAAGGTGAGCGGCCGCACTAAACACTCTTTTGGAGTACACACTGGAGGGAGGGCAACTTAGGTAGAATAAAGCCAGTTTGTGCAAGGGCCTCCAAATTGCCTCTTTTTCCTGCCAGTATACATACGGACTGTCTGACGTGCCTACCTGGATGCGGTCACTCATATAATCCTCCACCATTCTTTCAAAGGTGACAGAATCATATGCAGTGACAGTAGACGACATGTCAGTAATCGTTGCCAGGTCCTTCAGTCCGGACCAGATGTCAGCACTCACTCCAGACTGCCCTGCATCACCGCCAGCGGGTGGGCTCGGAATTCTTAGCCTTTTCCTCGCACCCCCAGTTGCGGGAGAATGTGAAGGAGGAGCTGTTGACGGGTCACGTTCCGCTTGACTTGACAATTTTCTCACCAGCAGGTCTTTGAACCTCTGCAGACTTGTGTCTGCAGGAAAGAGAGATACAATGTAGGTTTTAAATCTAGGATCGAGCACGGTGGCCAAAATTTATTGCTCTGATTTCAACAGATTGAATCCTGGTTAAGCGAATTAAGGGCTCCATCCACAAGTCCCACATGCCTAGCGGAATCGCTCTGTTTTAGCTCCTCCATCAATGTCTCCAGCTTCTTCTGCAAAAGCCTGATGAGGGGAATGACCTGACTCAGGCTGGCAGTGTCTGAACTGACTTCACGTGTGGCAAGTTCAAAGGATTGCAGAACCTTGCACAACGTTGAAATCATTCTCCACTGCGCTTGAGTCAGGTGCATTCCCCCTCCTTTGTCTATATCTTGGGTAGATGTATAGGCTTGAATGGCCTTTTGCTGCTCCTCCATCCTCTGAAGCATATAGAGGGTTGAATTCCACCTCGTTACCACCTCTTGCTTCAGAGGATGGCAGGGCAGGTTCAGGAATGTTTGGTGGTGCTCCAGTCTTCGGCACGCGGTGGCTGAATGCAGAAAGTGGCCCGCAATTCTTCGGGCCACCGACAGCATCTCTTGCACGCCCCTGTCGTTTTTTAAATAATTCTGCACCACCAAATTCAATGTATGTGCAAAACATGGGACGTGCTGGAATTTGCCCAGATGTAATGCACGCACAATATTGGTGGCGTTGTCCGATGTCACAAATCCCCAGGAGAGTCAAATTGGGGTAAGCCATTCTGCGATGATGTTCCTCAGTTTCCGTAAAAGGTTGTCAGCTGTGTGCCTCTTATGGAAAGCGGTGATACAAAGCGTAGCCTGCCTAGGAACGAGTTGGCATTTGCGAGATGCTGCTACTGGTGCCGCCGCTGCTGTTCTTGCTGCGGGAGGCAATACATCTACCCAGTGGGCTGTCACAGTCATATAGTCCTGAGTCTGCCCTGCTCCACTTAACCACGGACATGTGGACTAGTGGACATTGGGTACAACTGCATTTTTTAGGACACTGGTGACTCTTTTTCTGAGGTCTGTGTACATTTTCGGTATCGCCTGCCTAGAGAAATGGAACCTAGATGGCATTTGGTACCGGGGACACAGTACCTCAATCAAGTCTCTAGTTGCCTCTGAATTAACGATGGATACCGGAACCACGTTTCTCACCACCCAGGCTGACAAGACCTGAGTTATCCGCTTTGCAGCAGGATGACTGCTGTGATATTTCATCTTCCTCGCAAAGGACTGTTGGACAGTCAATTGCCTACTGGAAGTAGTACAAGTGGTCTTCCGACTTCCCCTCTGGGATGACGATCGACTCCCAGCAGCAACAAAAGCAGCGCCAGCAGCAGTAGGCGTTACACTCAAGGATGCATCGGAGGAATCCCAGGCAGGAGAGGACTCGTCAGACTTGCCAGTGACATGGCCTGCAGGACTATTGGCTCTCCTGTCTAAGGAGGAAATTGACACTGAGGGAGTTGGTGGTGTGGTTTGCAGGAGCTTGGTTACAAGAGGAAGGGATTTAGTGGTCAGTGGACTGCTTCCGCTGTCATCCAAAGTTTTTGAACTTGTCACTGACTTATGATTAATGCGCTGCAGGTGACGTATAAGGGAGGATGTTCTGAGGTGGTTAACGTCCTTACCCCTACTTATTACAGCTTGACAAAGGTAACACACGGCTTGACACCTGTTGTCCGCATTTGTGTACAGGATGCATACCTTCATGTCCAAATTTATCCATCTCATCAGTTGTACCTCAGATTTGCGGTACAGGACTGTCATTGCCAATTTCAGACGTTGCTGTTTGGTCTCTCCACGGCCCAGAGAATTTTCACCAAGGTAATGGTGGAAATGATGGTTTTCCTGCGCAAGCAAGGTGTCACAATTATCCCGTACTTGAGCGATCTCATAAAAGCGAGATCAAGAGAGCAGTTGCTGAACAGCGTATCACTTTCACTGAAAGTGTTACAGCAACACGGCTGGATTTTCAATATCCCAAAGTCGCAGTTGGTTCCTACGACTCGTCTGTCTTTCTTGGGCATGATTCTGGACACAGACCAGAAGAGGGTTTATCTCCCGATAGAAAAGGCCCAGGAACTCATGACTCTTGTCAGGAACCTATTGAAACCAAAACTTGTGTCAGTGCATCACTGCACTCGAGTCCTGGGAAAGATGGTGGCATCATACAAAGCCATTCCATTCGGCAGGTTCCATGCGAATACTTTCCAATGGGACCTACTGGACAAGTGGTCTGGGTCACATTTACAGATGCATTGGTTGATCACCCTGTCCCCCAGGGTCAGGGTATCACTCCTGTGGTGGCTGCAGAGTGCTCACCTTCTCGAGTGACGCAGATTCGGCATTCAGGACTGGATCCTGGTGACCACAGATGCAAGCCTCCAAGGTTGGGGAGCAGTCACACAGGGAAGAAATTTCCAAGGTCTTTGGTCAAGTCAAGAGACTTGTCTTCACATCAACATCCTGAAACTAGGGGCCATATACAATGCCCTACGTCAAGCGGAGACCTTACTTTGCGACCAACCGGTTCTGATCCAGTCAGACAACGTCACCGCAGTGGCTCATGTAAACCGCCAAGGCGGCACAAGGAGCAGAGTGGCGATGGCACAAGCTACCTTTGCATTTTTCTCCCAAACGAAGGACACTAGAATGAAAATTTTAAAGCCTCCTGTTAGTGCTTCATCTACACGGTATAGCCCTGAATTTTCCAATGCGTAGCTCTTTGCAAAAGAGAGATATTGGCAAGGAAAAGCTGTCTTGTACCTTTGCATTTTCTCCCAAACGAAGGACACTAGAAAGAAAATTTTAAAGCCTCCTGTTAGGCCATCATCTACACGGCATAGCCCTGAATTTTCCAATGCGTAGCTCTTTGCAAAAGAGAGATATTGGCAAGGAAAAGCTGTCTTGTACCTTTGCATTTTTCTCCCAAACGAAGGACACTAGAAAGAAAATTTTAAAGCCTCCTGTTAGGCCATCATCTACACGGCATAGCCCTGAATTTTCCAATGTGCAGCTCTTTGCAAAAGAGAGATATTGGCAAGGAAAAGCTGTCTTGTACCTTTGCATTTTTCTCCCAAACGAAGGAAACTAGAATGAAAATTTTAAAGCCTCCTGTTAGTGCTTCATCTACACGGTATAGCCCTGAATTTTCCAATGCGTAGCTCTTTGCAAAAGAGAGATATTGGCAAGTAAAAGCTGTCTTTCAACTCTTCCACAACTGAAAAACAGATAGTGTTCCCAAGCCTTCCATCCTGTAATATCTTCAGTCTCTCGTCAATGAAGAAAACAATCCCTCCAGCAGACTCTTCAACCACGATACAAGATCACAGCCAAAAGGGCGAGAAGCAACTACACTTGCGTTTAACCAAAATGGCTAAAACTTAGCGGAGGAAAGTGCAGTGCACCAAAACATAAGCTGACACAATCATGGAGAATGCGCCAGCATATATGCTCTTCTATCTATATTTTGCAAACCTGCTCTTGTCCCCTCCAGCTGCTCCATGTAGATTTGACGCCTGGCAAGGTGCATAACCCACTGACAAGCAGGCACACTCCTGCATGAGTTTTCACTCTCACTAGCAGGATGATACACATTCATTTGCATGTGCTCCACCTCTGACACACCGCCCACCCAACCACCCAGTCACCAGAGCCACCCACAAGCCAACTGGCTCCGTGATTTAATTTGCACAGTGCAGTCATCCAGGCAGCATGTCCTTCTCAATGGAATAATCTCTGGTTCCATGGAATCTTCCGCATTGGAATGCTGCGGAACAAAAAGGATTTAAACATTCAGCTTGCTAGCATTCAATGTACCTGCGGCTTGGCTCTAGCACATGGGTCTTCATCCTGTGGCCCTCCAGCTGCTGTGAAACTACACATCCCAGCATGCCCTGCCACAGTTTTGCTATTAAGGTATGCTAAAACTGAGGCAGGGCATGCTGGTATATGTAGTTCCACAGCAGCTGGAGGGTCGCAGGTTGAAGACCCATATTCTAGCATGCCTGTTCTATGATGCATGTTCCGTGATGTCACAATCAGCTTGGAATGGGGTGTCTAGCATGCATTTGCTGACAGCCACTTGAGGGAGACACACATCAGGAGATGCAGCATATCGATGCCTTTCCAGCAAATGCACACCACCAGCTGCTGGTCTGGACACAAAAAAATACCCACAATTGAAGGCTCAAAATGCCCAACTACAGGATTAATGTAAGTAGTGAATTTAGGAATGAATTTAGAAGTAGGAAATTAAGTTAGTTCACAAGTACATTCAAATTCCGATCTAAAGTCTAGGTAGGCCTCACGTCCTGGCAGCCCCCAGCATTTAAAAATGCCTTGATTAGAGGTAGGGAATTAAATGTAGATAAGAAGTAGACACAAAATAACACTCCACAGAGCAATTATCAGGTGTCTTTATCAATTGTTGCATTTAAAAAATCAAGCAATTAGGGAACACAATGTTGCGACAATGTAACCCTATTTGCAAAATAGTACTAAATAAGTTTGTCGATGTAAGACATTTGCAAAGGCGCAAACAAAACACGCTGGAAAATGCAACTGAATCTGTTTTTGGAGGTTAGAATAGATGCAGGATCAAGTAGCTCAATGGGTAGGGTGTTTGATTAGAATTCAACAGGTTATAGATTTGAATCCTGGGTATGATAGTTTGAGGTGATGGCAGGCTACGGGAGTGGGCATCTAGGCGTACCCAGCGATCAGCACCCTCAGGAGCTAATGGTGTCCTGTCAGCCAGAAGCAGAGCCATTGAACTCACTAGAAGTTGGTCATACTTCTCTCCCCTAAGTTCCACGGAGCAGGGAGACTGTTGCCAGCAGCCTCCCTGAAAATAAGAAAAACTAACATAAGTCTTTTCAGAGAAACTCAGTAGAGCTCCCCTGTAGTGCATCCAGTCTCACTGGGCACAATTCTAAAACTGGAGTCTGGAGGAGGGGCATAGAGGGAGGAGACAGTTCACACCCTTTGAAAGTCTTAAAGTGCCCATGTCTCCTGCGGATCCCGTCTATACCCCATGGTTCTTAATGTGATCCCAGCATCCTCTAGGACGTATGAGAAAACAAATAACGCACACACGAGGAGGAGAGAACAAAGGAAGCTATAAGGAGGGGAGGGGAGGGGAGGGGAGGGGGAGGGGGAGGTAAGGTAGTAAAGGGATATTGGATAAACTACAACCTTATACATATTCATTAATGTACCAGTAGTTAGAAGTAGAAGAGCTCTAACAGAAACCACAAAGCTTATCTAAAGCCACACCACACTGGATATGCCCAATCTCATTTGATCTTTGAAGCAAAGCAGTATTGGACTTTGTTACTACCAAGCAGTCTCCCATCCATGTATTATCAGATTCTTTAGGTAAACTACCAACACCCTTTTCTTGGTACTGTACATTTAATATTTACACATATTCTTTTATGTACCAGAAGTTAGAAGTAGAAGAGCTCTAACAGAAACCACGAGCTCATCTACAGCCACAGCACACTGGATTTGCCCAATCTCTCCTGATCATGGAAGCTGAGCAGTGTTGGTCCTGGTTTTAGTACTTGGATGGGAGACCACCAGGAAATACCAGGAGCTGTGTGTATTTTTACAATACCAACACCGTTCTCTTGATGCATTCCATTTTGAAACATTGGGGCAGATCTATTAAGCCTGGTGAACTGATAAAGTGCAAGGTGATAAAGTACCAGCCAGTCAGCTCCTAACTGTCATTTTTCAAACCCAGCCTGTGACATGGCAATTAGGAGCTGATTGGCTGGTACTTTATCACCATGCAAATTATCATTTCACCAGGTTTAATAAATCGTCCGCTTATTCATTTATGTACGAGTAGTTAGAAGTAGAAGAACTCTAACAGAAACCACAAAGCTCATCTACAGCCACACCACACTGTATATGCCCAATATCACCTGATCTTAGGCCTGGTTTGTTCTTGGATGTGAGACCACCTGGGAATACCAGGTGCTGTAGGTAGTTTTATACTACCAACACCGTTCTCTTGATGCATTCTATTTTGAAACTTATTCATTGATGTAGAAGTTAGAAACAGCAAAAATCATCTACAGCCGCATCACACTGGATATGTCCAATCCAGTGGCGTAACTAGAAATTTTTCTCCCCCAAGCCAAAAAATTCTTCGGCGCCCCCCCCCCTTCATGCTCCATAATTGGGAGCAAGAAAGGGATAAATATGCGCGCGCCTAAGGTGCGCGCGTCAAAAAAGGGGCGTGGTTTTGTTGGAGTGGGCGTGGTTTCGCATAAAGGGGCGTGGCATTGCAGGAAAAGACTACCTTATACCCCAGTTTTGCAACCTGCACGCCCATACGTTGGCCACCACAGGAAAGAAAAATAATCCTGATTCATGCCCCTTACATTATTTGTCATTTTTCCTCCTTATAGTAATGCCCAGTATACATTATGCCACATACTGCAATGGCCCTTAGACATTATGCCGCACACAATAATGCACGACACAATATGCACACACTGTAATGCCCCCGACACATTATGCCACACACCGTAATGTCTGTGACACATTATGCCACACACCGTAATGCCTGTGACACATTATGACAGGAATCGCAATGCCCGTTATACATTATGCTACACACTGCAATGCCCCTGATACATTATAGCACATACAATGTCTGTGACACATTATGACACACACCGCAATGTCCGTGATACATTATGCCACACACTGCAATGCCCGATACATTATAGCACATACAATGCCTGTGACACATTATGCCACACGCTGCAATGACCTTGAGACATTATACCACAATGCCCGTGATATAGTATACCATACACCGTAATGCCTGTGACACATACCGCAATGCCCTGCCCGTTATACCCTATGCCACACATCGCAATGCCCGTTATGTATTATGCCACACTGCAATGACCCTGAGACATTATACCACATACCACAATCAGGGCCGGTTCAAGGGCGCAGAGCGCCCCGGGCAGGAAAGGGCGTGGCCTAATACAGGGGGCGTGGTGAGTCACGCCCCCTGTACATTGAAAGCGCCGCTTGAATGCTGAGCGGTGCGCGATGACGTCATCGTGCACCGCACAGCAAAAGGTCCTCTCCACGAAGAGAAACTAGACGCTATGCGTCTAGTTCCCTTCGTGGAGAGGACCTTTGCTGTGCGGTGCGCGATGACGTCATCGCGCACCGCTCAGCAGTTACTCTCCACGAAGGGAAACTAGACGCATAGCGTCTAGTTCCCTTCACAGGAGGCGCCGAGGACGGGGACGGCAGCGGGCAGCGGAGGCGGACGGGGGACACAGCGGGCAGCAGTGGCGGATCTTGCCACGGTGCGGCGCCCTCCGGATGGCGCCAGCGCCCTCCGGAAGGCGGCGCCCCGGGCAAAAGTCCTGCTTGCCCGTGGCAAGAACCGCCACTGACCACAATGCCCGTGATATAGTATACCACACACCGTAATGCCTGACACATTATGACACACACCGCAATGTCCGTGATACATTATGCCACACACTGCAATGACCCTGAGACATTATACCACATATCACAATGCCCGCGATATAGTATACCATACACCGTAATGCCTGCGACACATTATGACACACACCGCAATGTCCGTGATACATTATGCCACACACCGTAATGCCCATTACACATTAAGTCCTACAGTAAGGCTTCTAATTACTTTTCAATTACCTGCTCGTTGTCAGGGGTTTCATGCACTGGGTGTCATGCTCGTTGCCAGGGGTTTCATGCTCTTGGTTCCATGCACGGTGCCAGGGGTTTTCATGCTCAGGGTGTCATGCTCGTTGCCAGGGGTTTCATGCACTGGGTGTCATGCTCGTTGCCAGGTGTTTCATGCACTGGGTGTCATGCTCGTTGCCAGATGTTTCATGCACTGGGTGTCATGCTCGTTGCTAGGAGGTAGTCCTTGTTGCTAGGGCTGTGCTCCCAGTGCCACATATGTCCCCAGTGCCAGATATTCCCCCACGGTGCCAGGTACTTACATGCCCCAGTGCCAAATATAGTCGTCGTCCCCATGTGCCAGGTACACATATGCCCCCAGTGCCAGATATTCCCCCCCAGTGCCATATATGCCCCCCGTGCCATATATGCCCCCAGTGCCAGATACCCCCCCCCAGTGCCATATATGCCCCCAGTGCCAGATATTCCCCCCCAGTGCCATATATGCCCCAGTGCCAGATATCCCCCCCAGTGCCAGATATGCCCCCAGTGCCAGATATTCCCCCCAGTGCCAGAAATGCCCCAGTGCCAGATATTCCTCCCTCCCCCCGTGCCATATATGCCCCCAGTGCCAGATATTTACCCCCCCCCCCTGCCGTCGCTTTTTGGAGGGACACGGAGGGCACAGCTCGTCTCTCCTGTGTCCCTCCTGCTGCATCATCTCCGGCGGCCGCGGGTCTAATAGGGGGAAGTGCCAGTTCGTGAGCCAATTAGAGCTCACGGACGGCACATCCCCCTATTAGACCCGCGGCCGCCGGAGATGATGCAGCAGGAGGGACACAGGGAGGCGCGCTGTGTGCCCTCCGTGTCCCTCCAAAAAGCGGCGGAGGGAAGGAGACTGCAGACTGACATGCGGACGCTCGTCCGCATGTCAGTCTGCTGTAAATCAGTGGCGCCCCCGCAGCCCCTCGCCCCCAAGCCACCACGAGGACTGCGGGGGCAGTAGTTACGCCACTGGTCCAATCTCATCTGATGATGGAAGCTAAGCAGTGTTGTGCCTGGTTTGTTTTTGGATTTCAAGTCCTGCCTTCTGGTTTGGCCACGGCACCTCGGATATTCACCAAGGTCATGGCCGTGATGACGACCCTTCACCATCAGAGAATCAGGATCCTGCCAAATCTGGACGACTTGCTGATCCTGGTGAACTCCCAAGAGGTTCTCCACAGTTATCTGGAACTGGCGGTCCAATTCCTAAAAGTCCACGGGTGGCTCATCAACTGAAAAAAGTCCTCGCTGGTCCCTGCTCGGAACATTGTGCACCTAGGGGCACTGCTGGACACACACAGCCAACAATTGTTTCTGTCTCCAGAGAAAGTCCTGAAAATTCAGGACAGTATCGTCCTCTCTCGCCCAAGAGTGTTGATACACACAGCGATGCAAGTACTAGACCTCATGGTGTCGGCTTTCGATATGGTAGAGTACGCTCAATTTCATTACCGCCCTCTGCAGAGGTTAATCCTCTCCAAGTGGGACGGCCTGCCTCATCGGATGATGTCTCAAATGATCTCCTTGACTCCGGAGGTTCGTCTGACACTGAGCTGGTGGCTACAGGACCAACAGTTGAGCAGGGGCCATCCCTTCTAGATCTCCAACTGTGTCCTCCTGACAATGGATGCCAGTCTTTTGGGCTGGGCCATGGTGTTGGAGCAACACTTTCTCCAGGGTCGGTGGACCAGGGAGGAATCTCTCCTCCTGATATACATTCTGGAATTGCAGGCAGTGTTCAATTAATTGACACTGGCCCTGCCTCTAGTACAGAACAGACCTGTTCAAGTACAATCTGACAACGCCACCACGGTAGTGTACACAAATCATCAAGGCGGCACTCGAAACTGCATGGCAAAGCTGGAAGTATCAAAAATCCTCCGTTGGGTAGAAAGTCATCTGACAGCAATATCGGCAGTGTTCATTCCCGGAGTCCTCAACTAGGAAGCGGATTTCCTCAGTCGTCAGGACGTTCACGCTGGAGAGTGGAGAGGCCGCAGCAGAAATGTCTGCACTGGTGTCAGTAGGTGACTGAGGCAGGGATGACTGGGAGATAGTGGGTGACTGAAGCATGTATGAGTGGGAGATAGTGGGTGACTGAGGCCGGGGTGACTGGGAGATAGTGGGTGACAGGGAGATAGTGGGTTACTGAGGGAGGGGTGATAGGAAGGGGTTGGGTAAGTATGGGAAGAAAGTGGGTGACAGGTATAATAAATGACTAAGGCAGGGGTGATAGGGAGATAGTGGATGACTGTGGCAGGGGTGACAGGGACAGTAAGAGACTGAGGCAGGGGTGACAGGGATAGTGGCTGACTGAGGCAGGGGTGACTGGGAGATAGTGGGTGACTGAGGCAGGGTTGACAGGGATAGTGGGTGACTGAAGCAGGGGTGATAGGGTGACAGTGGGTGACTAAAGCAGGGGTGACTGGTATAGTGGGTGACTGAGGCAGGGATCGCAGATATAGTGGTTGACTGAGGCAGCGGTGACTGGGAGATAGTGGGTAACTGAGGCAGGGGTGACAGGGAAAGTGTGTGACTCAGGCAGGGGTGATAGGGAGATAGTGGGCTGCATATCTCTGCCTCACTGCAGCAGCACATTCCTGCTTCAATGACAGCAGCACATCCCTACCTCACTTATAGCAGCACATCCCTGCCTCGCTGACAGCAGCACATCCCTGCCTCGCTGACAGCAGCACATCCCGGCCTCGCTGACAGCAGCACATCCCTGCTTCACTGACAGCAGCACATCCCTGCTTCGCTGACAGCAGCACATCCCTGCCTCGCTGACAGCAGCACATCCCTGCCTTGCTGACAGCAGCACATCCCTGCTTCGCTGACAGCAGCACATCCCTGCTTCGCTGACAGCAGCACATCCCTGCCTCGCTGACAGCAGCACATCCCTGTCTCGCTGACAGCAGCACAGCACTGCTTCGCTGACAGCAGCACATCACTGCTTCACTACCAGCAGCACATCCCTGCCTCACTGGCAGCAGCACATCCCTGCCTTACTGACAGCTGTATATAGGGCCTAATTCAGACCTGATCCCTGCTGTGCATATTCACACAACAGGAGATCAGGTCTGAAGTGCGTGTGTGCTGGTGCCGCAGTGCACCGGCACATGCCAGAGATGCGATCAGCATCTCTGCCCAGTGAGCGCCTCTGCCTGATTGACAGGCAGAGGCGGTCACTGGGCAGGAGGAGTCGGGCCAGCGGCGTTGTGCCGCCATTTTGGGGGCACAGTCAGGACAACGCAGACATGACCGGACCGTATGGGGGCGGGCCGTGACGGCTGCGTGACATTTATGGCATTTATGTGCAGTCTAGTTTGCACAGTTGATAGAGTGTTGATCTTGCACTATCAATGTAAGCCTCACATAGGTTTGATACACATGTAAGTTTGTTTTTATTTTACTACATTGTGGTTTGTGGCTCTATACCATGTAATGCATGTCTTTTAACAGTAGTCAAGTCTTCCAATGTGCTTGTTAGTGAAACCCAATAGATAGCTTTATTTTATTTTGTTTCTTCAAATATTGAATGCATATGTCTTATAACTTTTTTTTTTCAATATACAGGTTGAGTATCTGTATATACATTTTTATTATAAGATTTTCAATGACACAAGTACATCCAAGTTGCAGATTATGGATTGTGAAGGACAAATCAACCATATAAACAATTTAAGCAATTTAAATTGCATGCAGGTAGTAGAATATCAAACTCCTTGGATGAGAGTTGGTCGTAATAAACTAGGATAGAAAAGAATAAAGTAGAAAATAAGATTTTAAACCTACCGGTAAATCTTTTTCTCGTAGTCCGTAGAGGATGCTGGGGACTCCGTAAGGACCATGGGGATAGACGGGCTCCACAGGAGACATGGGCACTTTAAGAAAGACTTTAGTTCTGGGTGTGCACTGGCTCCTCCCTCTATGCCACAGTTAGAGAAACTGTGCCCAGAGGAGACGGACAGTATGAGGAAAGGATTTTGTTAATCCAGGGCAAGATTCATACCAGCCACACCAATCACACCGTATAACTTGTAATAAACTACCCAGTTATCAGTATGAAAAAACAACATAGCATCAGTGCAGGACCGATGCAACTATAACATAACCCTTATTGAAGCAATAACTATATACAAGTATTGCAGAAGTAGTCCGCACTTGGGACGGGCGCCCAGCATCCTCTACGGACTACGAGAAAAAGATTTACCAGTAGGTTTAAAATCTTATTTTCTCTAACGTCCTAGAGGATGCTGGGGACTCCGTAAGGACCATGGGGATTATACCAATGCTCCAAAACGGGCGGGAGAGTGCGGATGACCCTGCAGCACCGATTGAGCAAACATGAGTTCCTCCTCAGCCAGGGTATCAAACTTATAGTATTTTGCAAAGGTGTGTGAACCCGACCAAGTAGCAGCTTGACACAGCTGTAGTGCCGAGACCCCTCGGGCAGCTGCCCAAGAAGAGCCCGCTTTCCTCGTGGAATGGGCCTTGACCGATTTCAGTAACTGCAATCCAGCCATAGAATGCGCTTGCTGAATCGTGTTACAAATCCGGCGAGCAATAGCCTGCTTTGAAGCAGGGGCACCAATCTTGTTGGTTGCATACAGGACAAACAGCGCTTCAGTTTTCCTGACTCTAGCCGTCCTGGCCACGTAAATTTTCAAAGCCCTAACCACATCAAGTAACTCGGAATCCTCCAAGTCACGCGTAGCCACAGGCACCACAATAGGTTGGTTCATATGAAAAGATGAGACCACTTTTGGTAGGAATTGAGGACGGGTCTGCAATTCCGCTCTATCCACATGGAATACCAAATATGGGCTTTTATGTGACAAAGCCGCTAATTCCGACACTCGCCTAGCCGAAGCCAAGGCTAATAACATGACCACCTTCCATGTGAGATATTTTAACTCCACTGTTTTAAGTGGTTCAAACCAGTGTAATTTTAGAAAACTTAACACCACGTTAAGGTCCCAAGGTGCCACCGGAGGCACAAAAGGAGGCTGAATATGCAGCACTCCTTTTACAAAAGTCTGAACTTCTGGAAGAGAAGCCAATTCTTTTTGAAAGAAAATGGATAAGGCCGAAATCTGGACCTTAATAGAGCCTAATTTTAGGCCCAAATTCACTCCAGTTTGTAGGAAGTGAAGGAAACGGCCCAGATGGAATTCTTCCGTAGGAGCATTCCTGGCCTCACACCAAGAAACATAATTTCGCCATATACGGTGTAATGTTTTAACGTTACATCCTTCCTAGCCTTTATCAGCGTAGGGATGACCTCAACCGGAATGCTAGGATCCGGCATTCAACCGCCATGCCGTCAAACGCAGCCGCGGTAAGTCTTGGAACAGACAGGGCCCCTGATGCAACAGGTCCTGTCTTAGAGGGAGAGGCCACAGATCTTCTGTGAGCATTTCCTGCAGATCCGGATACCAGGTCCTCCGTGGCCAATCTGGAACAATGAGGATTGTTCTCACTCCTCTTTGTCTTATTATCCTCAACACCTTGGGTATGAGAGGAAGAGGAGGAAATACATAGACCGACTGGAACACCCACGGTGTCACTAGGGCGTCTACAGCTACTGCCTGAGGGTCTCTTGACCTTGCGCAATACCTCTGTAGCTTTTTGCTGAGCCGGGACGGCATCATGTCTATCTGTGGCAGTTCCCACCGACTTGTAATCTGTGCAAAGACTTCCTGATGAAGTCCCCACTCTCCCGGATGTAGGTCGTGTCTGCTGAGGATGTCTGCTTCCCAGTTGTCCACTCCCGGAATGAACACTGCTGACAGTGCGCTTGCGTGATTCTCCACCCAGCGAAGAATTCTGGTGGCTTGTGCCATCGCCACTCTGCTTCTTGTGCCGCCTTGGCGGTTTACATGAGCCACTGCGGTGACGTTGTCTGACTGGATCAGAACCGGTTGGTCGCAAAGTAAGGTCTCCGCTTGACGTAGGGCATTGTATATGGCCCTTAGTTCCAGGATGTTGATGTGAAGACAAGTCTCTTGACTTGACCAAAGACCTTGGAAATTTCTTCCCTGTGTGACTGCTCCCCAAACTTGGAGGCTTGCGTCTGTGGTCACCAGGATCCAGCCCTGAATGCTGAATCTGCGTCCCTCGAGAAGGTGAGCACTCTGCAGCCACCACAAGAGTGATACCCTGACCCTGGGGGACAGGGTGATCAACCAATGCATCTGTAAATGTGACCCGGACCACTTGTCCAGTAGGTCCCATTGGAAAGTCCTCGCATGGAACCTGCCGAATGGAATGGCCTCGTATGATGCCACCATCTTTCCCAGGACTCGAGTGCAGTGATGCACTGACACCTGTTTTGGTTTCAATAGGTTCCTGACAAGAGTCATGAGTTCCTGGGCCTTTTCTATCAGGAGATAAACCCTCTTCTGGTCTGTGTCCAGAATCATGCCCAAGAAAGACAGACGAGTAGTAGGAATCAACTGCGACTTCGGGATATTGAAAATCCAGCCGTGTTGCTGTAACACTTTCAGTGAAAGTGATACGCTGTTCAGCAACTGCTCTCTTGATCTCGCTTTTATGAGATCGCCCAAGTACGGGATAATTGTGACACCTTGCTTGCACAGGAGCACCATCATTTCCGCCATTACCTTGGTGAAAATTCTCAGGGCCATGGAGAGACCAAACAGCAACGTCTGAAATTGGCAATGACAGTCCTGTACCGCAAATCTGAGTTACGCCTGATGAGGTGGATAAATGGGGACATGAAGGTATGCATCCTGTACACAAATGCGGACAACAGGTGTCAAGCCGTGTGTTGCCTTTGTCAAGCTGTAATAAGTAGGGATAAGGACGTTAACCACCTCGGAACATCCTCCCTTATACGTCACCTGCAGCGCATTCATCATAAGTCAGTGACAAGTTCAAAAACTTTGGATGACAGCGGAAGCAGTCCCCTAACCACTAAATCCCTTCCTCTTGTAACCAAGCTCCTGCAAACCACACCACCTACTCCCTCAGTGTCAATTTCCTCCTTAGACAGGAGAGCCAATAGTCCTGCAGGCCATGTCACTGGCAAGTCTGACGAGTCCTCTCCTGCCTGGGATTCCTCCGATGCATCCTTGAGTGTAACGCCTACTGCTGCTGGCGCTGCTGTTGTTGCTGCTGGGAGTCGATCGTCATCCCAGAGGGGAAGTCGGAAGACCACTTGTACTTCTTCCAGTAAGCAATTGACTGTCCAACAGTCCTTTGCGAGGAAGATGAAATATCACAGCAGTCATCCTGCTGCAAAGCGGATAACTCAGGTCTGGGTGGTGAGAAACGTGGTTCCGGTATCCATCGTTAATTTAGAGGCAACTAGAGACTTGATTGAGGTACTTTGTCCCCGGTACCAAATACCCTCTAGGTTCCATTTCTCTAGGCAGGCGATACCGAAAATGTACACAGACCTCAGAAAAAGAGTCACCAGTGTCCTAAAAAATGCAGTTGTACCCAATGTCCACTTGTCTGTGGTTAAGTGGAGCAGGGCAGACTCAGGACTATATGACTGTGACAGCCCACTGGGTAGATGTATTGCCTCCCGCAGCAAGAACAGCAGCGGCGGCACCAGTAGCAGCATCTCGCAATTGCCAACTCGTTCCTAGGCAGGCTACGCTTTGTATCACCGCTTTCCATAAGAGGCACACAGCTGACAACCTCTTACGGAAACTGAGGAACATCATCGCAGAATGGCTTACCCCAATTGAACTCTCCTGGGGATTTGTGACATCGGACAACGCCACCAATATTGTGCGTGCATTACATCTGGGCAAATTCCAGCACGTCCCATGTTTTGCACATACATTGAACTTGGTGGTGCAGAATTATTTAAAAAACGACAGGGGCGTGCAAGAGATGTTGTCGGTGGCCCGAAGAATTGCGGGCCACTTTCTGCCTTCAGCCACCGCATGCCGAAGACTGGAGCACCACCAAACATTCCTGAACCTGCCCTGCCATCATCTGAAGCAAGAGGTGGTAACGAGGTGGAATTCAACCCTCTATATGCTTCAGAGGATGGAGGAGCAGCAAAAGGCCATTCAAGCCTATACATCTGCCCACGATATAGGCAAAGGAGGGGGAATGCACCTGACTCAAGCGCAGTGGAGAATGATTTCAACGTTGTGCAAGGTTCTGCAACCCTTTGAACTTTCCACACGTGAAGTCAGTTCAGACACTGCCAGCCTGAGTCAGGTCATTCCCCTCATCATGCTTTTGCAGAAGAAGCTGGAGACATTGAAGGAGGAGCTAAAACAGAGTGATTCAACTAGGCATGTGGGACTTGTGGATGGAGCCCTTAATTTGCTTAACCAGGATTCAATCTGTTGAAATCAGAGCACTACATTTTGGCCGCCGTGCTCGATCCTAGATTTAAAACCTACATTGTATCTCTCTTTCCGGCAGACACAAGTCTGCAGAGGTTCAAAGACCTGCTGGTGAGAAAATTGTCAAGTCAAGCGGAACGTGACCCGTCAACAGCTCCTCCTTCACATTCTCCCGCAACTGGGGGTGCGAGGAAAAGGCTAAGAATTCCGAGCCCACCCGCTGGCGGTGATGCAGGGCAGTCTGGAGTGAGTGCTGACATCTGGTCCAGACTGAAGGACCTGGCAACGATTACTGACATGTCGTCTACTGTCACTGCATATGATTCTGTCACCTTTGAAAGAATGGTGGAGAAAAAGAGGCAATTTGGAGGCCCTTGCACAAACTGGCTTTATTCTACCTAAGTTGCCCTCCCTCCAGTGTGTACTCCGAAAGAGTGTTTAGTGCGGCCGCTCACCTTGTCAGCAATCGGCGTACGAGGTTACTTCCAGAAAATGTGGAGAAGATGATGATCATCAAAATTAATTATAATCAATTCCTCCGTGGAGACATTCACCAGCAATTGCCTCCAGAAAGTACACAGGGATCTGAGATGGTGGATTCCAGTGGGGACGAATTAATAATCTGTGAGGAGGGGGATGTACACAGTGAAAGGGGTGAGGAATCGGAGGATGATGAGGTGGACATCTTGCCTCTGTAGAGCCAGTTTGTGCAAGGAGAGATTGATTGATTCTTTTTTGGTGGGGGCCCAAACCAACCAGTCATTTCAGTCAGTCGTGTGGCAGACCCTGTCGCTGAAATGATGGGTTCGTCAATGTTTTTCTTTTCAATCTAAACCCCTGCAGTTTTCTGTAAGCATCTGCTTCGCTATGATGATCAACAAGTCACAAGGGAAAACACTCAGGGCTGGAGGCGTAGATCTTAGGACCAGCTGCTACAAGCATGGCAGAGGTGTCACTATCACTGGTGACACCCAGAGAGGCGGCGAGGGAGATTGTAATGCAGTGCGCGCAGATAAGCAGCGCAATGGTAAAAAGGAGGCATGGTCTCATAGGTAGGGGCGTGGCCTGAATCACCATTTTGTTGCTGCGGGTATCCCGGGGGTTGGGGGCTGTACCCGGGGACTAGTGTGTGAGTGGTGCTGGCTCCTGCACAGTGACAGAAACTGGGTGTTGCACGTAATGTCACAGTGAAACACCCATATTCTGTCACTGAAGAAGAGCCGGCACTTTGGTGTCACCCCACTTGGCGGGTGACACTCGGGTGTGTGCCGCAACCCCGTTGTGATGCCACTGACCCATGGGAAGCTTTACGTGGCTTACCCATGTGTTAGTAGCCCCAAGCATCTTTTGTGTTAGTCCCTGAAGAAAAACTTCAAATATTGTTTACAATTTTGTAATCAATGGCCTAATTCAGTAAGGATTGCAAATTCTGCTAAGTAACAGAATTTGCAATCCTTTGGTTCGCATGCTGGGGCCACCCATCACAGGGCATGGCCACCCAGCATGCCGCCTCCCTTCTTGACCACGCTGAAATTGCAGTCTCAGTGCAGTTCAGCGTGATCATAAAAAATGGGTTAGCCTCCTGTTGGTGCAGACTGTACGTGTGCGCAGGAAGCCGCCACCATTTTTGTGATCGCAACGGCTGCATGTGATGTCATGCAGCCGCTCTGACCACGCCTCCTGTTTCTCCGTTGAAGCCCTGCCCCCGCACCGCTCCATCTCCGACTTTGAAATGGAGTGTTGCTGACCCCCCCCCGCACCGATTGACAGTCACAGAAAATGCAGGCGCATGCGTATGCTCTTAGCAATTTTTGCAGTTGGATTGCTTATTGTGATTGCAATCCAACCTGAATCAGGCTCTATTACCTATCACAATGCACTGCAGGTAGTACAAAATGGGGTTAATATAGGAGAAAACCCCCCAGAGCTGTGCTTTGTGGACACTTTTCAGAGAACAAATTTGTTAGCATGGAAATGGAGTGTTGTTGACCCCCCTCCCCCCCCCCCTTCACCGATTCACAGGCAGAGGTGATCGCATTATCTGCGGGGTGCCGCAGAAAATGCAGGCGGATGCGTATGCTCTTAGCAGTTTTTGCAGTTTGATTGCGATCCAACCTGAATCAGGCCCCATTACCTATCACAATGCACTGCGGGTAGTACAAAATGGGGTTAATATAGGAGAAAAAACCCCAGAGCTGTGCTCCTTAACTGTCCCTGGTGGCTAGTGGAGCGGCTGCCCAGTAATCAGTGTCCACGCCAGTGCGCACACGGCCCGCCCCCTACAGCCATGCTGGATCACGGTATAGTGTGGGCACAGAAGCCCCTTACCTCCCTTTCATCAGCGGCCTCGTGATCCCGGAGGGCGGTGTGTGTGTGACTGACCTTAGGAAGAAACCGGAGCCTCCGCTGCAGTGACCCAGCAACCAGGGCACGGGAGTATACTGCGCCGCTGGGAGTGACGGAGCTGCAGTAAAGATGTCTATTAGACCTAGCCTGCTGCAGCCCTTGTACATTCTTATAAAAAAAGTTCTTCTTTTCTTGTCAAAATTAATAGCTAAGTATAGGCTGCCTGAGGCAGCCCCCTGTTAAGTGTCCTGCTACTGAAGGCACCAACTACAAACTGAGCTCCCTGTTCATGGAAGCGAGGTTATAGAGCAGGGGGCGCTGAGCATCTTGGGAACAGTCAAAAGCTTTGAGCCTGTTGGTGCCTCAGATCAAGATCCTACTCTACACCACAATGTGAATCCTTGTGGAGTCCAGTGTACCCCACAGAAGAAATGAATGTGTCACACCCATTGGCAGCAACATTAGAATAGCTGCTGATGGGCACAATTGAGAAAGGAAGGGGGGAAAATATTTGAATCCAGCACATATATGTAATTTGAATATGTAATTTGTACCTTCCTACTTTAAAATGTAATGGATGAACCTCACCCTGTGAGAACTATCTTCATGATCAAGAGATCTCATATGCAAGATAAGTATGTGTTGGCAGAGGCGCTCACTGGGCAGAGATGCTGATCGCATCTCTGGCATGTGCCGGTGCACTGCGGCACCAGCACACACACACACACTTCAGACCTGATCTCCTGTTGTGTGAATATGCACAGCAGAGATCAGGTCTGAATACAGCTGTCAGTAAGGCAGGGATCTGCTGCTGCCAGTGAGGCAGGGATGTGCTGCTGTCAGTGAAGCAGTGATCTGCTGCTGCCAGTGAGGCAGGGATCTGCTGCTGCCAGTGAGGCAGGGATGTGCTGCTATAAGTGAGGCAGGTATGTGCTGCTGTCAGTGAAGCAGGGATGTGCTGCTGTCAGCGAGGCAGTGATCTGCTGCCCACTATCTCCCTATCACCCCTGCCTGAGTCACACACTTTCCCTGTCACCCCTGCCCCAGTTACCCACTATCTCCCAGTCACCGCTGCCTCAGTTAACCACTATACCTGCGACCCCTGCCTCAGTCACCCACTATACCAGTCACCCCTGCTTTAGTCACCCACTATCTCTGTCACCCCTGCCTCAGTCAACCACTATCTCCATATCACCCCTGGCCAAGGGGTAGATACGCCCCTGAGGGTCAGGGCCAGCAACAGAAATCTCGGGGCCCAGTACACTGATATCTCTGGGGCGGCTGTAAGAGTGCGGGGTTGTACGGATGTATGAGAGCGGGGTTGTACGGATGTATGAGAGCGGCAGTGTATGGATGTATGAGAGCAACAGTGTACAGTTGTGTGAGAGCGGCAGTGTGCGGATGTATGAGAGTGGCGGTGTACGGATGTATGAGAGCGGCAGTGTATGGATGGCTGCGTCATAGGGAGGGATGTCGGAATGCTGTTATAGGGTTCCTAATACAAAATGCCACGTTGGGCTTGATGGGCAGGTAGTGCGGCAAGCACACCCAAATTGGCATCTGACGTCGCCTGCAGTCCACACTGTTGTGAGGAGTCAGAGTTAATTTTGACTGTGTAGTGTACTCACAGAGGACCTACCGCCCGTCCCCTCCTCGCATCTGAGCAGCAGGTCAGGCTCTTATTTTCTTTTTAATCAGGAGAGGCCGAGTGAACTGTGAGCAGGGGGCAGAGCTACATGGGACCCAGAGGGGCTGCTGTGCTGTCAGAGAGGGAGAGAAAGAGAGAGATGAAGCTACTGCAGATCCCCAGCTGATTGTGAGGTGCCGGGTTGAAGGGTGATGTGATCACCCTTCTCCCTCGCTGCCGCTGGGGACCGCATCTAGGCTTCCTCCATCGAGGGCATGCGGCGCAGCAGTGGGCAGCGTGTAATGAGTTTGTCTGACTCATTATACTGCTGCCTGTTGTGGACACCTCCGTCCGTACGGACTGGTGTACATGCCCAGCACAGAGGTGACAGTGTTGGTGGAAGTGCTGCCCAGTTCTGACCCTGCAGGCCTCCCTGATCTGACTGCGGCCGCTGCTACTGCTGCGGCCCGAAACCCCTGCCGGTCCCCTCCATAGACTTCTGCCTGTCCAGCGCTGAGGTACTAGGGGTATCCCAGCTGCGGGAAGGGTATGTCTCTGGCTTTCTCTCCGGCAGGGGAAGGTGACAGCGGCGGAGGAAGTGTTGCCCACCTCAGACACTGCAGGCCTCCCCGATCCAGCTGCGGCCACAGCTGATGCTGCCAGAACCCCCTGCTGGTCTCCTTTGTTGACTGCCGCATGGCCAGTGCTGAAGTACTGGGGGTAGGCCAGCTACGGGAAGAGTGTATCTGCCTCGGGCTCTCTCTCTCTGTCAGGGGAAGGAAGGGCTGATTCTCTGGCACAACAGGGAGGGCTAGGCTGCAGGAACACAGCACTGGAAGAAACAGGAGGCCGAACTCATGACCAAAAAGTGAGCAGTGCAGTGATCAGCCCCCTAGTCTTTCCCTCTCTCTGGGTGCAGAGCTGTATTCTACAGAGAGAGCTGGGATGGGAAGAAGGGGAACGGCACCTGACACACACATACACGCGCGGCACCTGACACACACATACACGCGCAACACCTGACACACACACATACACGTGCGGCACCTGACACACACACACGTAGCATCAGACACAATAAAATAAACATGCAGCACCTGACCCACACATACACGCGCAACACCTGACACACACACACATACACGTGCGGCACCTGACACACACACGTACCATTATACACAATAAAATAAACATGCAGCACCTGACACATGCATATACACGCAGCACCTGACACATGCATATACACGCAGCACCTGACACATGCATATACACGCAGCACCTGACACATGCATATACACGCAGCACCTGACACATGCATATACACGCAGCACCTGACACATGCATATACACGCACACCATCAGACACACACATACACACGCAGTGCCTTACTCACACACACATAGACACGTGCAGCACCTGAGGTACACACATGTACACGCGCAGCACCTGACGCACACACATGTACACGCGCAGCACCTGACGCACACTCATGTACACACGCAGCACCTGACGCACACTCATGTACACGCGCAGCACCTAATGCACACTCATGTACACGCGCAGCACCTGACGCACACTCATGTACACGCGCATCACCTGACACAGACATACGTATTCATGCACAGCACCAGACATACACTTGTACACACGCGGAGCACCTGATACTCACACACATATACACCCGCAACACCTGACACACACACACACACACACACACACACACACACACGCACGCGGCAGCTGACGCATACACACGCACCATCAGACACACTCATATATACACGCAGCACCTGACACACACATACACACAGGAGCTGACACACACATACACAGGCAGCACCTGACACACACACACATATACACGCGCAGCACCTGACACCACGCACTCACACGTACAAGCAATGCATTTCACGCCTACCTCCAGCCTCAGTTACAGGCTGCTGCCGCCTACCCCCCTCCCTGCATCAGCTGCAAAGGCAGCAAAATATTTTGACCAAAGTCTAAAGGCCCGTACACATTAAACGATGTCGCTCTGTGAGCTACATCGTCTAATGTTTCCCCTCCCGGGCCGGCCGGCGGCCGACTGTACACACTGAGCGATATGACCGCTCATATCGCTCAGTGACGTCACGCCCCCGCCAGCCCTGCATGAAGGTCGTGGACGACAGTCCACATCCTTCCTGCATGCCCTACCGACAGCGAAGATTGTTGCCGACCCGCGGGGCCGCGCATCGTTTGTCGCTGGCTGCATACACACTTAACGATAAAATGAGCGACGTCGCTCATTAAATCGTTAAGTGTGTACGGACCTTAAACAATTTGGTTTGGTTAATAAAATAATTTTGCACAGAACAGTGATGTTATACGAACATTTTCATTAAACATTTAAAAAATCAAATGTTTATTCTTTAAGTGAAATTTTACATTTCTGAATAAAAAAAATAAATTTAAAAAAAGCGATGAAATTCCATAGACAAAAAACCTTACGGTTTCACATGTCCCATTAAGGCTTCTTAGACATGATCGAAATTTCAGAAACCTGTTGTAACTCTTCCACTCAAACTCCAAAAAGCAATGAAATTCCAATCATTAAGGCTGACGCCTTAATGGACGTGTTCCTTGCGCAATACAGATATGGTATGCCAACACAGCCTGTGGGTAAGTGCAGATTCAGCACTCTCACAGAGTGAGATTGCTGTCACTCACACAATGGTGGAGCTGCTAATTCACAGATTTGTGTGCTCATTGGAATACACACATGCAGTCTATGCAACTGAAGGTCTGAGCGGAAGACAAAGCTGCTCAGATGAGGTAAGAGTGTTGTTGATTGGAGGGAGGAGAGCGGTGTGGATGGGGGAACAGAAGTGTGTGGATAGAGGGAACACTAAGCAGCACTAATGGGGGGGACAGAGAAACACAGGGGGTAATTCAGACCGCAGCAGCAGCAGCGATTGAAGTCTGAATTAGTTTGTGAGGTACGCACGTGCAATGGCCGCACTGCGCGTGCGTACCCCAGGAGCCCAGTGAGATGCTATCACCCTGCCTGATTGATAGGCAGAGGTGGTTGCGGGGAAGGAGGGGGGCGTGCAAACAGCGTTAGAATGCCATTGGCAGGGCATGGTCTGCACAACGGAGGCGTTTCCGGACCACTGGGGGGTGGGCTGTGGCGGTTATCCCCCTGCCAAGAGTGCAGGATCCACTAAATTTACCTTCAGGATGTCAGCTACATGAATAGGGTAAGAGTGGTGTGGATAGGGGGTAGATTAAGCAGCAAGTATGGGAAGGGAGACAGAGCGGTGCAGATGGGGGAAATGGTGCAGATGGGTTGAAAACACTGGCATGGATGGGTAGAAAACTGGTGCAGATGGGAGAGAAGACAGTGTGCCATGTACTGGAGGAGGCGGAGTGACGTTGAAGAAGGAAACACTGAGCAGCACAGAGAGAAGGAAACGGTGGTACAGACAATGCACAGGTGGGGAAAGACAGATGGTACAGATAAGTTAGTACAGACTAGCACAGATGGGAGAACACAGCAGTAGGGATTGGGGAAGACCGGGCAGCATGGTGGTGTATAGGGGAAGTAAGTGTAGATGCATAGACCGTAGATGGGGTATTATAGTTTAGCAATTAACCAAGATGTTTGAGGGAGCTAAATGTGTATACTAAGTGAGATGGATGTATGGAGTTAGAAGGATGTTGTAACAAGGTGGCTTTGTTGTGTTGACTGAATGGGATGGTTGTGGGCACTGTGTGGGATGGGAGCACCACAAAACTGCTCAGACCTTCAGTTGCATAGACTGCATGTGTGTATTCCAATGAGCACACAAATCTGTGAATTAGCAGCTCCACCATTGTGTGAGTGACAGCAATCTCACTCTGTGAGAGTGCTGAATCTGCACTTACCCACAGGCTGTGATGGCATACCATATCTGTATTGCGCAAGGAACACGTCCATTAAGGCGTCAGCCTTAATGATCGGAATTTCATTGCTTTTTGGAGTTTGAGTGGAAGAGTTACAACAGGCTTCTGAAATTTCGATCATGTCTAAGAAGCCTTAATGGGACATGTGAAACCGTAAGGTTTTTTGTCTATGGAATATATATATATATATATATATATCACAAACATATATGATTCATACATATATCACACACACATACATGATACATACATGAGAAAGACCTGGGATGGTGATGAGGCCAGGGCCCCCTGCTGATGTTGCGTTGAGGTTCAATCCCACCCAGGGACCTAATTGACCTTGTTATCAGATTTTGGTGATCTTTAAGTAGACAAGTCAAATTTCATACCCCCTGTTATGGTGTAGGGTACCTGGCCTTCTCTGATGTAATCAGAGTTAGATTTGATTCAGTGATTTTATAAAAACATCTAGGAAGCACAATTTAGCAGTGGGTTGCAGAGAAAAAGAAATATGCTGGCAAAAAAATCAAATTGCGTGATTAAACAGCTCTTCATTTTCTGGCTTTATTTTTATGCTAACAAATTTGTTCTCTGAAAAGTGTCCACAAAGCCAAGTCTCTGATTAACACCTTTGTAGGGATGGTTTTTCACCTATTACTAAATTAAACTTGCTTCATTGGAAAGGCAGCAAGATGCATCCTCATTTCAATGTCTACTGAAATAATACAGGTTGACACCAGGAAACATTAACGCCACTGCATCCTTGCTGCTTTCTCATGTGGAAGTCTGTTTAATGTGAAAACAAGGTGATATCTAATTAGCACACAGGTAAGGAATTAAGAAAATCTTTATTTAAGGGTGAAGATGTTTCTCACAAAATCGTTGCCCCAATGCATCATTGAAATTCAAGCTGGAAAGATGATTTTAATATATCACTTGTACATTTTGTATTGCTCTTCTGGTGACAATGTAGTTTGTTTTTGTCAATTACCATTTTAATAATAGGGTAAAGAAAATGAAGTGGATTTTTGAAAGAAAACAATACTGTCAATATACTATTAAAACAAATTAAAATGGTAAAAGTTATTGTACTTTAAGTAAAAATAAAAGAGCCAAAATATCAATCCCAGTTTTGGATTACTTTAATTAACAAAAAAAAAATGCATATAGCAGAGGATAGTTTCAATCTGCCTACCTCTGGGTTATGGGCCTAGCATGCTTCCATTGCAGTACTCTGCTGCACATGTAAGTGCAAGAGATCCTGAAGCACTCACTCATCATGGGAAAGTACCAATGTGTTTCTTCGTTGGTTGATGGAAGAAACATCTTACAAAAACTCTCCAGATTATTGACTTTTTAAAGTTTTTCTAGGAAACGTTTTAGATGAATGCTTATTAGCCTTTGTCAGTATGAACTTTTGCAAAGTGTCTCTGTGGCGCAATCAGTTAGCATGTACGGCTATTAACCAAAAGGTTGGTGGTTCAATCCCACCCAGGGACCTAATTGACCTTGTTATCAGATTTTGGTGATCTTTAAGTAGACAAGTCAAATTTCATACCCCCTGTTATGGTGTAGGGTACCTGGCCTTCTCTGATGTAATCAGAGTTAGATTTGATTCAGTGATTTTATAAAAACATCTAGGAAGCACAATTTAGCAGTGGGTTGCAGAGAAAAAGAAATATGCTGGCAAAAAAATCAAATTGCGTGATTAAACAGCTCTTCATTTTCTGGCTTTATTTTTATGCTAACAAATTTGTTCTCTGAAAAGTGTCCACAAAGCACAGCTCTGGGGGGTTTTCTCCTATATTAACTGCGTGTGTGTCAGGCGCTGCATGTGTGTCAGGCGCTGCGTGTGTGTCAGGCGCTGCGTGTGTGTCAGGCGCTGCGTGTGTGTCAGGCGCTGCGTGTCTGCGTGTGTGTCAGGCGCTGCGTGTCTGCGTGTGTGTCAGGCGCTGCGTGTCTGCGTGTGTGTCAGGCGCTGCGTGTCTGTGTGTCAGGTGCTGCGTGTGTGTGTCAGGTGCTGCGTGTGTGTGTGTCAGATGCTGCGTGTCTGCGTGTGTGTCAGGTGCTGCGTGTGAGTATGTCAGGTGCTGCGTGTGTCAGGAGCATGTGAGTGTCAGGTGCGTGTGTGTGTCAGGCGCTGCGTGTGTCAGGCGCTGCGTGTGTCAGGCGCTGCGTGTGTCAGGCGCGTGTGTGTCAGGCGCTGCCTGTGCGTCAGGCGCTGCGTGTCTGTGTGTGTCAGGCGCTGCGTGTCTGTGTGTGTCAGGCGCTGCGTGTGTGTCAGGCGCTGCCTGTGCGTGTGTGCCAGGCGCTGCCTGTGCGTGTGTGTCAGGCGCCGCGTGTCTGTCAGGCGCCGCGTGTCTGTCAGGCGCCGCGTGTGCGTCAGGCGCCGCGTGTGCGTCAGGCGCCGCGTGTGCGTCAGGCGCCGCGTGTCTATGTGCGTCAGGCACCGCGTGTGAGTGTGTGCGTGTGTGTCAGGTCCGTGTGAGTGTCAGGTGCTGCGTCTGTGTGTGCGTGTGTCAGGTGCTGCGTGTGAGTGTGTGCGCGTGTGTCAGGTCCGTGTGAGTGTCAGGTGCTGTGTGTGTGTGTGTCAGGTGCTGTGTGTGTGCGTGTGTGTCAGGTGCTGTGTGTGTGTGTGTGTCAGGTGCTGTGTGCGTGTGCGTCAGGCGCTGCATATGCGTATGCGTGTCAGGCGTTGCATGTCTGTGTGTCAGGCGCTGCGTGTCTGGGGGGGGTGGCCGGACACACAGCAGAGAGGGGGGGGGGTGGCTGGACACACAGCAGAGAGGGGAGGGTGACCGGACACACGGCAGGGAGGGGAGGGGGTAGGGGGTGGCCGAACACAGCAGGAAGAGGGGGGAGTTGCCGAACACACAGCAGGGGAGGGGAGGGGATGGTGGCCAGACAAACAGCAGGGGAGGGGAGGGGGGGGGAGGGTAGGCCGGACACACAGCAGGTGAGGGGGGGGGTGGCTGGACACACAGCAGGGAGGGGGGGTAGGCAGGACACACAGCAGGGGAGGGGAGGGTGGCCGGACAAAAAGCAGGGAGGGGGGGGTAGGCCGGACACACAGCAGGGGAGGGGGGGTGGCTGGACACACAGCAGGTGAGGGGGGGGCTGGACACACAGCAGGTGAGGGGGGGGGGGCTGGACACGCAGCAGGTGAGGGGGGGGGGGCTGGACACGCAGCAGGGGAGGGGGGGGTAGGCCGGACACACAGCAGGGGAGGGGAGGGTGGCCGGACACACAGCATGGGAGGGGAGGGTGGCCGGACACACAGCAGGGGAGGGGAGGGTGGCCGGACACACAGCAGGGAAGGGGAGGGTGGCCGGACACACAGCAGGGAAGGGGAGGGTGGCCGGACAAACAGCAGGGAGGGGGGGGGTAGGCCGGACACACAGCAGGGGAGGAGGGGGGGGGCTGGACACACAGCAGGTGAGGGGGGGGGGGCTGGACACACAGCAGGTGAGGGGGGGGTAGGCCGGTCACACAGCAGGGAGGGGGGGGGTAGGCCGCCGGACACACAGCAGGGGAGGGGAGGGTGGCCGGACAAACAGCAGGGAAGGGGGGGTAGGCCGGACACACAGCAGGTGAGGGGGGGGGGTGGCTGGACACACAGCAGGTGAGGGGGGGGGGTCTGGACACACAGCAGGGAGGGGGGGGTAGGCCGGACAAACAGCAGGGAGGGGGGGGGTAGGCCGGACACACAGCAGGGAGGGGGGGGGGGCTGGACACACAGCAGGGGGGGGTAGGCCAGACACACAGCAGGTGAGGGGGGGGTGGCTGGACACACAGCAGGGAGGGGGGGGGGGGTAGGCCGGACACACAGCAGGTGAGGGGGGGGGGGGCTGGACACACAGCAGGTGAGGGGGGGGGGGGCTGGACACACAGCAGGTGAGGGGGGGGGGGTAGGCCGGACACACAGCAGGTGAGGGGGGGGGTGGCTGGACACACAGCAGGGAGGGAAGGGGGTAGCCTTATTATAATAACCGTGTGGGGGAGGAGTCTGCGGCGGTGGGTGAATGAGATGTGGGGGCAGGCTGCTAAGGGTGCAGGGGAGGAGGGGAAGGGAGCCGGATGGATCTGAATGTGAGCCGCACGTAAGGGACCATACTGATCCTCCCCACCTCAGCCCGCTGGTGCTGCTGCTGCTGCTGCCTGACTTCTTCCGTGCAGCACAGCTGTCTTCTCCGGCTGCCGCTGCCGCTCCCGCACCCGCTTCAGGTGTGGGGGTAAAACACCGCTCAGTAGGCAAGCGCTGTCAGTCAGGAGTCAGCGCTGCACCGGATGTCTCTTCTGGATGTCCTCTGACTTTCTCCTGCGGCGCAACTCCAGCTATTCCTCCCGCTGCGGCTCCCACTTCGGGTAAGGGGACCATATTGCTCAGTAGTGAGCACTTTCGGTAAGCCTGCGGCTGCTATGCCGCTACCCCTCTCCTCCACAGTCCTAATGGGTCGCTGCAGTCTGTAAGGGACCGCAGGTGCACACACCCAGGAACCGCTGGCTCTCCTCCCGCCGCCAGCAGCTACTTTTATAACCTCAGCCTGCACGAGACCCCTTCCCTCACTCACTCTCGCTCTCCTGGCGGCCACTGCGCAGCCGCAACAAATTGAAAAGCCTTATCTCTATAATGGGGCATATTTCTCTTAATTAAAAAAACCCTATAACTTTCTGAAAAACCACAACCCCAAAAGGCACTACACTGGGGCATACTCTATCTAGTAAAACAAACCCCAAGTCTTAATTCGTCCTCTATCCGGAGTTATGCCTTCCCAAAAAATATCTAATTCACTCTATAGGAAAACGGTGTCAAAAAGCCACAAAGGAAGTCACAGAAAAAAACTGACAGTTGGAACTTTAGGTTACTCCCAATTCCTCATTTTTTATTATTTTGCCCTGAAATTTGGCATGCAGCACCGGGTGACGATTCTACACGCCCATGCCAAATTTCAGCTCAGTACGTCCAATCAGTTTTGAGGTGTAGCCCCTCAAACACCATGCCCCCATCTCAGAAGTTCCCTATGGGAGAATTCCGTTTGTTCGATTCAGCCTTAATATAAGGGCACGACCGTGCCCTTATAATATCTATCTATCTATCTATCTATCTATCTATCTATCTATCTATCTATCTATCTATCTATCTATCGTATGTGTGTGTATATATACATCTATACATACATGCGCTAACACCTGGACATACACTGATGTACCCACACCTAATATCCATACATACACGCCCTGACACCTGGACATACACCAACATTCCCACACCTGCATCTATACATAAACATGCTGACACCTGGACATACACCAACGTACAAGCACCTGCATCTATATATACACGCGCTGACAAATGGACATACACCGACGTACCCACACTTGCATCTATACATACATGCACTGACATCTGGACATACAAGCACCTGCATCTATACATACACGCGCTGACACCTGAACCTACACTGACCTTCCCACACCTGCATCTATACATACACATTCTGACACCTGGACATACACAGACGTACCCACACCTGCATCTATACATACACGCGTTGACACCTGGACGTACACTGACGTACACACACCTACATCTATATATGCATGGATGCAAATGTGGGTACGTCTGTATACGTCCAGGTGTTAGCATGTGTATGTATAGATGTTAGGTGTGGGTACATCAGTGTATGTCCAGGTGTCAGCACATGTATGTATAGATTCACATGTGGGTAAGCCGGTGTACGTCCACGTGTCAGCATGTGTAGGTATAGATGCAGGTGTGGGTACGTTGGTGTACGTTTAGGGGTCAGCGTGTTAATGTATAGATGTTGGTGTGTGTATGTCAGTGTACGTACAGATATAGGTGTGTGTGTGTGTATGTATGTATGTATGTATGTATGTATGTATATGTATAGAGGAAGGTGTGATACATACATATAACACATACATGATAGATACATACATATATCACACACACGATAGATAGATAGATAGATAGATAGATAGATAGAACACATACATACAAGATAGATACATACATACATACATACATACATGATAGATACATATATATACACACACATACGATAGATAGATAGATAGATAGATAGATAGATAGATAGATAGATAGATATATCACAAACATATATGATTCATACATATATCACACACACATACATGATACATACATGAGAAAGATGAGGCCAGGGCCCCCTGCTGATGTTGCGTTGAGGAAGGCAGTGTTCCAGGGCGGATGCCAGTCGGGGAGAGCGCCGCGCAGCCCGGGAAAAATACTGCTGAGGAGCTACATCTGGAAGAGCCCCTGGGAGGGAGAGTGCCACATGCCCCATCCTGCGCGGCAGACTCTGCAGGCCTGCACATGGGAAGGGAGGTCTCTGGCCACACGTACTCACCATTCTGCTGAAGCCCTCTCCAGCGGGGAGCGGGGCCAGGATGAACCTCAACCTGTGAGAACTATCTTCATGATCAAGAGATCTCATATGCAAGATAAGTATGTGTTGGGATAGGGCTGGGGAGGGTGGCTGCTCGGGCACACCCCCGTCAAGTTAAGGAGATTTAACTGAGGAAGCACAAGGGAACTCTCGTCTGGGGACAACAACTGCAGGGAGACCACAAGTTAGGACATGTGTCGGACATTAAACCATATGCAACAACTATTGCAAGCATTCCTGGGGGAAGGTCTGCAGCAGACGGATTTGCATACGGTGATGTCATCCAAGCAGTGGGCCAAAGTTGGCTGGAACCCTCATCTGTATATGAAAAGAGAAAAGGGGCATGCAGGGCATGGCGGCCTTTTGCGGCGCTTGGATAACCCCAAGTTTGCATTAAACACCCCCACCCTCCTTCGGTGTGGGGCTCATGTTGGCCATGCCCAAGCCCCTGAAGCATTCAAGCTGATTTCTTGCAGCAGCTGGGCACTGTAACAGCTTCAGAGCTGCTCTACAAGACAAGTAAAAGGGTGTGGGCCCTGCAGCACCACCTGTAGTTTGCATACACACATATATAGGACAGCATCTCTTATATGCCCCAGGGTCAATAAAATAGTATCCTTGTCTAGGCTATCCATCCCCTCAGATAAGGTATTTGTCCATGCCGCTACAGCACTACACACCCAGGCCGACGCAATTGCCGGTCTGAGTAAGGTACCTGAATGTGTATAAATGGACTTCAGGGTAATCTCCTGTTTGCGGTCAGCACACTCTTTGAGGGTAGCCGTATCCTGGGACGGGAGGGCTACCTTCTTGGATAAGCGTGTTAATGCTTTGTCCACCCTAGGGGAGGATTCCCATCGTAACCTATCCGTTGATGGGAAAGGATACGCCATAAGAATCCTTTTGGAAATCTGCAGTCTTTTATCTGGAGATTCCCAAGCTTTTTCACATAACTCGTTCAGCTCGTGTGAGGGGGGAAAGGTTACCTCAGGCTTCTTTCCCTTGTACATATGTACCCTCTTGTCAGCGACAGGGGGTTCCTCTGTGATGTGCAAAACATCTTTTATTGCCATAATCATAAATCGAATGGATTTTGCCAATTTTGGCTGTAACTTTGCATCATCGTAATCGACACTGGAGTCAGAATCCGTGTCGGTATCTGTGTCAACAATCTGGGATAGTGGGCGCTTATGAGACCCTGACAGTCCCTGCAACATAGGATCAGGCATGGGTTGAAACCCTGACTGTCCCAAAGCTTCTGCCTTGTCTAATCTTTTGTGCAATGAGTTTACACTAGCATTTAAAACATTCCACATATCCATCCAATCAGCTGTCGGCGGAGACACCACATTCATTTGCTCCCGCTCCTCTCTAATATAGCCTTCTTCCTCAGACATGTCGACACACGTGTACCGACACACTTCACACACAGGGAATGCTTTTTCTGAAGACAGTTTCCCCACAAGGCCCTTTGGAGAGACAGAGAGAGAGTATGCCAGCACACCCCCCAGCGCTATATAACCCAGGAATAAAACAGTAACTTAATGTTTGCCCAGTGGTGCTGCTGTATGTAATTTGCGAATTATGTGCCCCCCCCCCCCCCCTCTTTTCAACCCTCTTGTCTAACGTGGTATAAGCAGGGTAGAGTCCGGGGAGCTTCCTCTCAGCGGTGCTGTGGAGAAAAAATGGCGCTGGTGAGTGCTGAGGGAGAAGCCCCGCCCCCTCGGAGGCGGGCTTCTGTCCCGCTTAAACTGTAAAATTGGTGGGGGCTTATACATATATAAAGTGCCCAGCTGTATATATGTTATATTTTTGCGAAAGAGGTTTATATTGCTGCCCAGGGCGCCCCCCCTGCGCCCTGCACCCTTACAGTGACCGGAGTATGTGAGGTGTATGGGAGCAAAGGCGCACAGCTGCAGTGCTGTGCGTTACCTCAGTGAAGATCATGAAGTCTTCTGCCGCCTCTGAAGTCTTCTTTTCTTCTCATACTCACCCGGCTTCTATCTTCCGGCTCTGCGAGGGGGACGGCGGCGCGGCTCTGGGACGGACGGCGAGGGTGAGATCCTGCGTACCAATCCCACTGGAGCTAATGGTGTCCAGTAGCCTAAGAAGCAGGACCTTGCAACTCAGAGAGTAGGGCTGCTTCTCTCCCCTCAGTCCCTCGATGAGGGAGTCTGTTGCCAGCAGTGCTCCCTGAAAATTAAAAACCTAACAAAATACTTTCTGTCAGAAAGCTCAGGAGAGCTCCTGAAAAGCACCCAGTCTCCACTGGGTACAGTATCAAACTGAGGTCTGGAGGAGGGGCATAGAGGGAGGAGCCAGTGCACACCCAGAACTAAAGTCTTTCTTAAAGTGCCCATGTCTCCTGCGGAGCCCGTCTATCCCCATGGTCCTTACGGAGTCCCCAGCATCCTCTAGGACGGTAGAGAAAATAGGATTTTAATACCTACCGGTACATCCTTTTCTCTTAGTCCGTAGAGGATGCTGGGCACCCGTCCCAGTGCGTACTGTGTCTGCAGTTATTAAATGGCCCTTAACTCCAGAACATTTATGTGGAGATGAAAACATCCAAGGAAGACTTGACCATCTTCCTTGGATGTTTTCCCCCTGTGTGACTGCTCTCCAGCCTCAGAGGGTTGCATCCGTGGTCCCTAGGATCCCGTCCTGGATCCCGAACCATCGCCCCTCTAGGTGGTGAGAACTGTGCAGCCACCAATGGAGTGAGATTCTGGTCTTGGAAGACAGGATTATCCTCCGGTGCATGTGTAGGTGGGATCCGGACCACTTGTCCAACAGGTCCCACTGGAACACTCTGGCATGGAACCTGCCAAACTGAATGGCCTCGTAGGCCGCAACCATCTTCCCCAGCAACTGAATGCATTGATGGATTAACACTCTTGCTGGTTTCAGAATTTGTTTGACCAGACTCTGGATCTCCAGAGCCTTTCCACTAGAAGAAAACCTCTTCTGTGTCCAGTATCACTCCCAAAAACAACAACCGCGTCATTGGGACCAACTGCGATTTTGGCAAGTTTAGGAGCCAACCATGTTGTTGAAGAACTGTCAGGGAGAGTAGATGTTTTGCACCAACTGGTCCCTGGATCTCGCCTTTATCAGGAGATCATCCAAGTACGGGATAATTGTGACTCCTTGCTTGCGAAGGAGAACCATCATTTCCGCCATCACCCTGGTGAAAATCCTCGGAGCCGTGGACAGACCAAACGGCAACGTCTGAAATTGGTAATGACAATCCTGAATTGCAAACCTCAGGTAGCTTGATTCAGTGGCTAAATGGGAACATATAAGTAGGCATCCTTTATGTCTACCAAAACCATGAAATCTCCTTTATCCCCCGGACTGGAGATCACTACCCTGAGAGATTCCATCTTGAAATTGAATTTCTTTAGGTAGAAATTAAGGGATTTCAGATTTAAGATTGGTCTGACTGAGCCGTCCGGCTTCGGGACCACGAAGAGGCTTGAATAAAAACCTTCTCCCTGCTGACTAAGGCTGATTTGAACAATCGGTGAGGGGGAACGTCTTGAAACCCCAGTTTGTACCCTTGGGACACTATTTGTAAAGCCCACGAGTCCAGGTCCCAATGAATCCAGAACTGACTGAAGAGTTTTAGACGTGCCCCCCACTGGTGCGGGCTCCTGCAAGAGAGCCCTAGCGTCATGCAGTGGATTTGGTAAAAGCAGAGGACGATCTCTGCTCCTGCGATCTTGAAGAGGCTACAGACCTCTTCCCTCTTTTCCTTCCTCTACCTGCAAAGAAAGGGGAATCTTAACTTCTTGCATATCTATTGGGCCGAAATGACTGCGTCAGATAATGATGCGTCTTCATCCGTTGAGAGGGAACATAGGGCAAGAAGGATGACTTACCTGCGGGAGCTGCCGAGATCAAATTAACTAGGCCGTCGCCAAACAAGGCTTCACCTTCATAGGGAAGAGACTCCCTTTCTTCTTGGAGTCAGCATCAGCATTCCCTTGGTGAATCCACAATGCCCTCCTATCCGAGACTGCCATGAAATTGGCCCGTGAGCACTTGTGCCCGGTGTAGGATTTTTAAATATGTGTAGTTTACTGTATGCAAAGGTTTAAAACCTTTTAGGAACTGAGATCTAAGGTGTATTACATGTAGTTTAAAAAAAACAAAAAAGGTTTATTTTATGGCAGTAGTTTCCAAACTGGGGTTCTTGCACTGGTAGCATAGTTTGGTGGTCCAGGACCAATTAAAATTATTTATACTTTATTAAATTGGCAAAACCATTCCCTCACAACATAACTGAACCTGAGGATGACATGCTATAAACACAATTTACTTAATTTTATATTTTTTTCTGAATTTCTCAATAAAAAAAACTTTGGCCTAGGGGTGCCGTGAAACAAATTGTGATACTCTAGGGCAGGGGTGTCAAACCCATGGGCCGCATGCCGCCCCCAATGCATCCTTTTGTGGCCCACAGGCCGGGGTCCGACAGGGGTCCTTTTGTGGCCCGATCACCTTGCTTAGAGCGAGGGCAGGAGAGTGCAGCCAGAGTCTTTGCTTTCTATGTGCGGCACCATCTTCCCGAAGAGATCACCGGGAAGATAGTGCCCCTTCCACTGGCTACAGCACAGGTATACTGGGGTGGGGTAGCAAACTGGGGGCCCCAATGGGCCCCTCCAGCAGTCCCTCTACCAAAACACGTCTTTTGGTGGTTTTGCGGTGTTGTTATAACTACATGGTGACGATACTGTAGCACAGAGATTTTCAACCATTTACAACTCACGTCACACAGAACAAGATTTAAATATTGACATGGCACACTGAAATATAATGGTGATGCATGGTGCAGTATCGTGTCCTAGGATGTCATGTCGCAGCTTCTCCATAGGTAACGCCTGAACAGGCCCGGTGACAGGGGGGACAAAGGGGACACTTGTTCAGGGCTCCAAGTATTGAGAACAGAAATAATGGGGCCACAGTGCCAATATTGCTTTTTAAAGTGTATCCACCAACTGCTCAATTTAAGCAGGAAAACAATTAACAGGCCAACTAAACCCTCCCCCCTCCTTTTACCCCATCACTTTGTCCAGTCCCTGTGGTCCATACTGTATTGCCATTATTATGCATGTTGCTGTGCTGGCCCTTTTCTGAATGTCCCTGCCACCGCCACCGAAGAGCTGGATAGCCCAGTATGAAAACCACCTGCCGGCCTCACTGACGGTCCGAGTCAAAGGCTCCATTTTTTTTTAAAGATCCCTCTGCCAAGTTAAGGGGGGGTTGAGGGGGCCCCAGAGATATCAGTGTACTGGGCCCCGAGATTTCTGTTGCTGGCCCTGACCCTCAGGGGCGTATCTACCCCTTGGCCAGGATGGCACTTGCCAGGGGCACCATCCAGCTGTGCCAACCGTGGCTAAGGGATAGAGTTCTGCAGTCTCGAAAGGGCGCTATGGCAATCAGCGTGGGACTGACCAATTAGACGGTGAGGGAAGGATACTGAAATTGTCCCAACCCTGTTACAGTTTGAAACGCCCCTCAACTGCTGTCCACTGCTTCACTCCTAGCTCTGCCCCTTTGAAATTATTAATCCCTACCCCCCGGTAGGCAGAGTTCTCCAGGCCCATACTCTGGAGTCACCACTGCTGTACATTATGTGCCGGTTGTAGAGGCAGAGCGGGGAACATCAGAGAACGCCACAAATTACACAGTGGGCAAGGAGATGGCTGGAGACAGCTGCACAGCCATGCCTTGCAAGTTCGAGAGAGCTGTTGAATTTCAGCACTTCAAGTCAGAGCCTGCCCCCTGCTGCCCAAGCAGTCCGTGACAGTTAGTGTCGAGGAGGGGGGGATTTGTGCATGTGTGCTATCAGTGTGTGTGTGGGGGGGTGGAGGATGTGTGTGACTGTGAGGGAGCTGTCAGTGTCAGTGGGGAGAGGAGCAGGAGGGAGTTGTCAGTGTGTGGAAGTGATGAGAGTTGTCAGTACTGGGGAAATGTGTGTGTGTGTACTAGATTTAGGAGTGTGTGTTTGTGAGAGGTTTCAGTTGGGGAATTAGAGTTCATACAGTAATTAAATGTTTTCATATTGAGAACTACATCTCCCAGCATATACAGTGTGCTGGGGATGCTAACAAGCTTTATTTAAAAGTTTAAAAAACATTGCTTTTATGACTGCAATGGTTAAAAAGGGAGAGATATAAATCAATTTATCAGTGAATGATCGCAGTTTGAGCTGTTACATTTTACTGAACCACCTATCCCTCCACACTCACTACCTGTCCTCAGGATACATTTACCATCCCGGCAGACGGTATACCGGCGGTCATTTGACCGATGTTGGAATCCTGACACCACTTGGGAGACTGATGCCGGCACACAGACAGCCAACATCCCGAAGGCGAGTATTGGAGGGAGGGTTAGGACCGGAGGAGGGGGTGTTAGGGAAGGCACTAGGAGGTGGCGGGGGGGGTTAGTCCTAGCTGCCACCCCCTGAGGGTTAGCCCTATCCGCCACCCCCCCCAGAGGGTTAGGATTAGGATTAGGTATCATGTGACTGCTGGAATCCCGAGCGCCGGATGCCATACCCAACCCCCTTTACTTTTTCAGGCATTTCTATCTCTCCTCTCTCTATGGTGTTCCGATTGCTCACTTTCCCTTGTGCTTTTCTCTCTCTCTCTCTCTCTCCTTTGGTTAGAGCATCAGTTTCTGTAGTCCACTTTATCCTT
This sequence comes from Pseudophryne corroboree, assembly GCF_028390025.1. Lineage (NCBI taxonomy): Eukaryota > Metazoa > Chordata > Amphibia > Anura > Myobatrachidae > Pseudophryne > Pseudophryne corroboree. Next base: position 114,456 of record NW_026970143.1, on the reverse strand, counting down.
ATTTTCTCTAACGTCCTAAGTGGATGCTGGGGACTCCGTAAGGACCATGGGGAATAGCGGCTCCGCAGGAGACTGGGCACATCTAAAGAAAGCTTTAGGACTAGCTGGTGTGCACTGGCTCCTCCCCCTATGACCCTCCTCCAAGCCTCAGTTAGATTTCTGTGCCCGACGAGAAGGGTGCACACTAGGGGCTCTCCTGAGCTTCTTAGTGAAAGTTTTAGTTTAGGTTTGTTATTTTCAGTGAGACCTGCTGGCAACAGGCTCACTGCATCGAGGGACTAAGGGGAGAAGAAGCGAACTCACCTGCGTGCAGAGTGGATTGGGCTTCTTGGCTACTGGACATTAGCTCCAGAGGGACGATCACAGGTCCAGCCTGGATGGGTCCCGGAGCCGCGCCGCCGGCCCCCTTACAGAGCCAGAAGAGCGAAGAGGTCCGGAAAAATCGGCGGCAGAAGACGTTCCTGTCTTCAATAAGGTAGCGCACAGCACTGCAGCTGTGCGCCATTGCTCTCAGCACACTTCATACTCCGGTCACTGAGGGTGCAGGGCGCTGGGGGGGGCGCCCTGAGACGCAATAAAACACGACAGAAATACCTTACATGGCAAAAAATACATCACATATAGCTCCTGGGCTATATGGATGCATTTAACCCCTGCCAAAATATACAAAAAACCGGGAGATAAGGCCGCCGGAAAGGGGACGGAGCCTATCTCCTCAGCACACTGGCACCATTTTCCCTCACAGCTCAGTTGGAGGGAAGCTCCCCTGGCTCTCCCCTGCAGTCACTACACTACAGAAAGGGTTAAAAAAGAGAGGGGGGCACTAATTAGGCGCAGTATTAAAACATACAGCAGCTATAAGGGGAAAAACACTTATATAAGGTTATCCCTGTATATATATAGCGCTCTGGTGTGTGCTGGCATACTCTCCCTCTGTCTCCCCAAAGGGCTAGTGGGGTCCTGTCCTCTATCAGAGCATTCCCTGTGTGTGTGCTGTGTGTCGGTACGTTTGTGTCGACATATATGAGGAGAAAAATGATGTTGAGACGGAGTGTCTGTAACAGTGATGTCACCCCCTAGGGGGTCGACACCTGAGTGGATGTACTGTTGAAAATTACGTGACAGTGTCAGCTCTATATAAAAACAGTGGTTGACATGAGACAGCCGGCTACTCAGCTTGTGCCTGTCCAGACGTCTCATAGGCCGTCAGGGGCTCTAAAGCGGCCGTTACCTCAGATGGCAGATACAGACGCCGACATGGATACTGACTCCTGTGTCGACGGTGAAGAAACAACCGTGATTTCCAGTAGGGCCACACGTTACATGATTGATACAATGGAAAATGTTTTTATACATTTCTGATAATACGAGTACCACCAAAAAGGGGTATTATGTTCGGTGGGGGAAAAACTACCTGTAGTTTTCCTAAATCTGAAAAATAAAATGAGGTGTGTGATGATGCGTGGGTTTCCCCCCGATAACACTTGATAATTTCTTAAAAAGTATTGGCTGCATACCCTTTCCCGCCAGAGGTTAGGGTGCGTTGGGAAACACCCCCTAGGGGGGATAAGGCGCTCACACGCTTGTAAGAACAAGGGCTCTACCCTCTCATGAGATGGCCGCCCTTAAGGATCCTGCTGATAGAAAGCAGGAGGGTATCCAAAAATGTATTTACACACATACTGGTGTTATACTGCGACCAGCTATCGCCTCAGCCTGGAGGTGCAGTGCTGGGTTGGCATGGTCGGATTCCCTGACTGGAAATATTGATATCCTAGATAAGGATAGTATATTATTGCCTATAGAGCATTTAAAAGATGCATTTCTATATATGCATGATGCACAGCGGAATAATTGCCGACTGGCATCAAGTATAAGTGCGTTGTCCAATTCTACCAGTAAAATGGTCAGGTGATGCGGATTCCAAACGGCATTTGGAAGTATTGCCTTTGAAAGGGGACATTTGGGGTCGGTCCTTTAGACCTGGTGGCCACGGCAACAGCTGGGAAATCCACGTTTGTACCCCAGGTCGCCTCTCAAAATAAGACGCCGTATTATCAGGCGCAGTCCTTTGTTGGCAAGCGGACAAAAGGTTCCTCTTTTCTGCTCGTGACAGACGGAGAGGAAAAAGGCTGCAGAGATCAGCCAGTTCCCAGGAACAGAAACCCTTTCCCGCCTCTGCCAAGCCCTCAGTATGACGCTAGGGCTATACAAGCTCAGGCACGGTGGGGGCCCGTTCTCAATGAATTTCAGTGCGCAGTGGGCTCACTCGCAAGTAGACCCCTGGATCCTTCAGGTAATATCTCAGGGGTACATATTGGAATTCGAGACGTCTCCCCCTCGCCGTTTCCAAAAGTTGGCTTTACCGACGTCTCCCTCTGACAGGGAGGCAGTTTTGGAAGCCATTCACAAGCTGTATTCCCAGCAGGTGATAATCAAGGTACCCCTCCTGCAACAGGGAACGGGGTATTATTCCACACTATTGTGGTACCGAAGCCAGACGGCTCGGTGAGACCGATTCTAAATCTAAAATCTAAAATCTTTGAACACTTACATACAGAGGTTCAAATTCAAGATTGAGTCACTCAGAGTAGTGATTGCGAACCTGGAAGAAGGGGACTACATGATGTCTCGGGACATCAAGGATGCTTACCTTCATGTCAAAATTTACCCTTCTCACCAAGGGTACCTCAGGTTATGGTACAGAACTGTCACTATCAGTTCAGACGCTGCCGTAGGGATGGTCCACGGCACCCCGGGTCTTTACCAAGGTAATGGACGAAATGATATCCCTTCGAAGGAAGGGAATTTTAGTTATCCCTTACTTGGACGATTCCCTGATAAGGGTAAGATCCAGGGAACAGTTGGAGGTCGGTGTAGCACTATCTCAGGTAGTGTTGCGGCAGCACGATTGGATTCTCAATATTCCAAAATCGCAGCTGGTTCCGACGACTTGTCTTCTGTTTCCTAGGGATGATCCTGGACACAGTCCAGAAAAAAGGTGTTTCTCCCGGAAGAGAAAGCCAGGGAGTTATCCGAGCTAATCAGGAACCTCCTAAAACCGAACCAAGTCTCAGTGCATCAATGCACAAGGGTTCTGGGAAAAAATGATGGCTTCATACGAAGCAATCCCATTCGTTAGATTCCACGCAAGAACTTTCCAGTGGAACCTACTGGACAAATGGTCCGGGTCGCATTTTCAGATGCATCAGCGGATAACCCTGTCACCAAGGACAAGGGTATCCATCCTGTGGTGGTTGCAGAGTGCTCATCTTCTAGAGGGCCGCAGATTCGGCATTCAGGACTGGGTCCTGGTGACCACGGATGCCAGCCTGCGAGGCTGGGGAGCAGTCACACAGGGAAGGAATATCCAGGGCTTAGGGTCAAGCCGGGATACATCACTTCACATAAATATCCTGAAGCTAAGGGCCATTTTAACACTTAGCAAGACCTCTGCTTCAAGGTCAGCCGGTGTTGATCCAGTCGGACAACATCATGGCAGTCACCCACGTAAACAGACAGGGTGGCACAAGAAGCAGGAGGGCAATGGCAGAAGCTGCAAGGATTCTTCGCTGGGCGGAAAATCATGTGATAGCACTGTCAATAGTATTCATTCCGGGAGTGGACAACTGCTAATAAGCATACATCTAGAACGTTTCCTAGAAAAACATTAAAAAATCAATAATCTGGAGAGTTTTTGTATGTATAGATGCAAGTGTGGGTACGTCGGTGTATGTCCATTTGTCAGCGCGTGTATATATAGATGCAGGTGCTTGTACGTTGGTGTATGTCCCGGTGTCAGCATGTGTATGTATAGATGCAGGTGTGGGAATGTTGGTGTATGTCCAGGTGTCAGGGCGTGTATGTATGGATATTAGGTGTGGGTACATCAGTGTATGTCCAGGTGTTAGCGCATGTATGTATAGATGTATATATACACACACATACGATAGATAGATAGATAGATAGATAGATAGATAGATAGATAGATAGATAGATAGATAGATAGATAGATAGATAGATAGATAGATAGATAGATAGATAGATAGATACATATTATAAGGGCACGGTCGTGCCCTTATATTAAGGCTGAATCGAACAAACGGAATTCTCCCATAGGGAACTTCTGAGATGGGGGCATGGTGTTTGAGGGGCTACACCTCAAAACTGATTGGACGTACTGAGCTGAAATTTGGCATGGGCGTGTAGAATCGTCACCCGGTGCTGCATGCCAAATTTCAGGGCAAAATAATAAAAAATGAGGAATTGGGAGTAACCTAAAGTTCCAACTGTCAGTTTTTTTCTGTGACTTCCTTTGTGGCTTTTTGACACCGTTTTCCTATAGAGTGAATTAGATATTTTTTGGGAAGGCATAACTCCGGATAGAGGACGAATTAAGACTTGGGGTTTGTTTTACTAGATAGAGTATGCCCCAGTGTAGTGCCTTTTGGGGTTGTGGTTTTTCAGAAAGTTATAGGGTTTTTTTAATTAAGAGAAATATGCCCCATTATAGAGATAGGGCTTTTCAATTTGTTGCGGCTGCGCAGTGGCCGCCAGGAGAGCGAGAGTGAGTGAGGGAAGGGGTCTTGTGCAGGCTGAGGTTATAAAAGTAGCTGCTGGCGGCGGGAGGAGAGCCAGCGGTTCCTGGGTGTGTGCACCTGCGGTCCCTTACAGACTGCAGCGACCCATTAGGACTGTGGAGGAGAGGGGTAGCGGCATAGCAGCCGCAGGCTTACCGAAAGTGCTCACTACTGAGCAATATGGTCCCCTTACCCGAAGTGGGAGCCGCAGCGGGAGGAATAGCTGGAGTTGCGCCGCAGGAGAAAGTCAGAGGACATCCAGAAGAGACATCCGGTGCAGCGCTGACTCCTGACTGACAGCGCTTGCCTACTGAGCGGTGTTTTACCTAGAGATGAGCGCCTGAAATTTTTCGGGTTTTGTGTTTTGGTTTCGGGTTCGGTTCCGCGGCCGTGTTTTGGGTTCGAACGCGTTTTGGCAAATCTCACCAAATTATTTTTGTCGGATTCGGGTGTGTTTTGGATTCGGGTGTTTTTTTCCAAAAACACTAAAAAACAGCTTAAATCATAGAATTTGGGGGTCATTTTGATCCCAAAGTATTATTAACCTCAAAAACCATAATTTACACTCATTTTCAGTCTATTCTGAATACCTCACACCTCACAATATTATTTTTAGTCCTAAAATTTGCACCGAGGTCGCTGTGTGAGTAAGATAAGCGACCCTAGTGGCCGACACAAACACCGGGCCCATCTAGGAGTGGCACTGCAGTGTCACGCAGGATGTCCCTTCCAAAAAACCCTCCCCAAACAGCACATGACGCAAAGAAAAAAAGAGGCACAATGAGGTAGCTGTGTGAGTAAGATTAGCGACCCTAGTGGCCGACACAAACACCGGGCCCATCTAGGAGTGGCACTGCAGTGTCACGCAGGATGGCCCTTCCAAAAAACCCTCCCCAAACAGCACATGACGCAAAGAAAAAAAGAGGCGCAATGAGGTAGCTGTGTGAGTAAGATTAGCGACCCTAGTGGCCGACACAAACACCGGGCCCATCTAGGAGTGGCACTGCAGTGTCACGCAGGATGGCCCTTCCAAAAAACCCTCCCCAAACAGCACATGACGCAAAGAAAAAAAGAGGCGCAATGAGGTAGCTGACTGTGTGAGTAAGATTAGCGACCCTAGTGGCCGACACAAACACCGGGCCCATCTAGGAGTGGCACTGCAGTGTCACGCAGGATGTCCCTTCCAAAAAACCCTCCCCAATCAGCACATGATGCAAAGAAAAAGAAAAGAAAAAAGAGGTGCAAGATGGAATTGTCCTTGGGCCCTCTCACCCACCCTTATGTTGTATAAACAAAACAGAACATGCACACTTTAACCAACCCATCATTTCAGTGACAGGGTCTGCCACACGACTGTGACTGATATGACGGGTTGGTTTGGACCCCCCCAAAAAAAGAAGCAATTAATCTCTCCTTGCACAAACTGGCTCTACAGAGGCAAGATGTCCACCTCATCTTCACCCTCCGATATATCACCGTGTACATCCCCCTCCTCACAGATTATCAATTCGTCCCCACTGGAATCCACCATCTCAGCTCCCTGTGTACTTTGTGGAGGCAATTGCTGCTGGTCAATGTCTCCGCGGAGGAATTGATTATAATTCATTTTAATGAACATCATCTTCTCCACATTTTCTGGATGTAACCTCGTACGCCGATTGCTGACAAGGTGAGCGGCGGCACTAAACACTCTTTCGGAGTACACACTTGTGGGAGGGCAACTTAGGTAGAATAAAGCCAGTTTGTGCAAGGGCCTCCAAATTGCCTCTTTTTCCTGCCAGTATAAGTACGGACTGTGTGACGTGCCTACTTGGATGCGGTCACTCATATAATCCTCCACCATTCTATCAATGTTGAGAGAATCATATGCAGTGACAGTAGACGACATGTCCGTAATCGTTGTCAGGTCCTTCAGTCCGGACCAGATGTCAGCATCAGCAGTCGCTCCAGACTGCCCTGCATCACCGCCAGCGGGTGGGCTCGGAATTCTGAGCCTTTTCCTCGCACCCCCAGTTGCGGGAGAATGTGAAGGAGGAGATGTTGACAGGTCGCGTTCCGCTTGACTTGACAATTTTGTCACCAGCAGGTCTTTCAACCCCAGCAGACCTGTGTCTGCCGGAAAGAGAGATCCAAGGTAGGCTTTAAATCTAGGATCGAGCACGGTGGCCAAAATGTAGTGCTCTGATTTCAACAGATTGACCACCCGTGAATCCTTGTTAAGCGAATTAAGGGCTGCATCCACAAGTCCCACATGCCTAGCGGAATCGCTCCCTTTTAGCTCCTTCTTCAATGCCTCCAGCTTCTTCTGCAAAAGCCTGATGAGGGGAATGACCTGACTCAGGCTGGCAGTGTCTGAACTGACTTCACGTGTGGCAAGTTCAAAGGGCATCAGAACCTTGCACAACGTTGAAATCATTCTCCACTGCACTTGAGACAGGTGCATTCCACCTACTATATCGTGCTCAATTGTATAGGCTTGAATGGCCTTTTGCTGCTCCTCCAACCTCTGAAGCATATAGAGGGTTGAATTCCACCTCGTTACCACTTCTTGCTTCAGATGATGGCAGGGCAGGTTCAGTAGTTTTTGGTGGTGCTCCAGTCTTCTGTACGTGGTGCCTGTACGCCGAAAGTGTCCCGCAATTTTTCTGGCCACCGACAGCATCTCTTGCACGCCCCTGTCGTTTTTTTAAAAATTCTGCACCACCAAATTCAAGGTATGTGCAAAACATGGGACGTGCTGGAATTTGCCCATATTTAATGCACACACAATATTGCTGGCGTTGTCCGATGCCACAAATCCACAGGAGAGTCCAATTGGGGTAAGCCATTCCGCGATGATCTTCCTCAGTTGCCGTAAGAGGTTTTCAGCTGTGTGCGTATTCTGGAAAGCGGTGATACAAAGCGTAGCCTGCCTAGGAAAGAGTTGGCGTTTGCGAGATGCTGCTACTGGTGCCGCCGCTGCTGTTCTTGCGGCGGGAGTCCATACATCTACCCAGTGGGCTGTCACAGTCATATAGTCCTGACCCTGCCCTGCTCCACTTGTCCACATGTCCGTGGTTAAGTGGACATTGGGTACAACTGCATTTTTTAGGAGACTGGTGAGTCTTTTTCTGACGTCCGTGTACATTCTCGGTATCGCCTGCCTAGAGAAGTGGAACCTAGATGGTATTTGGTAACGGGGGCACACTGCCTCAATAAATTGTCTAGTTCCCTGTGAACTAACGGCGGATACCGGACGCACGTCTAACACCAACATAGTTGTCAAGGACTCAGTTATCCGCTTTGCAGTAGGATGACTGCTGTGATATTTCATCTTCCTCGCAAAGGACTGTTGAACAGTCAATTGCTTACTGGAAGTAGTACAAGTGGGCTTACGACTTCCCCTCTGGGATGACCATCGACTCCCAGCGGCAACAACAGCAGCGCCAGCAGCAGTAGGCGTTACACGCAAGGATGCATCGGAGGAATCCCAGGCAGGAGAGGACTCGTCAGAATTGCCAGTGACATGGCCTGCAGGACTATTGGCATTCCTGGGGAAGGAGGAAATTGACACTGAGGGAGTTGGTGGGGTGGTTTGCGTGAGCTTGGTTACAAGAGGAAGGGATTTACTGGTCAGTGGACTGCTTCCGCTGTCACCCAAAGTTTTTGAACTTGTCACTGACTTATTATGAATGCGCTGCAGGTGACGTATAAGGGAGGATGTTCCGAGGTGGTTAACGTCCTTACCCCTACTTATTACAGCTTGACAAAGGGAACACACGGCTTGACACCTGTTGTCCGCATTTCTGGTGAAATACCTCCACACCGAAGAGCTGATTTTTTTGGTATTTTCACCTGGCATGTCAACGGCCATATTCCTCCCACGGACAACAGGTGTCTCCCCGGGTGCCTGACTTAAACAAACCACCTCACCATCAGAATCCTCCTGGTCAATTTCCTCCCCAGCGCCAGCAACACCCATATCCTCCTCATCCTGGTGTACTTCAACACTGACATCTTCAATCTGACTATCAGGAACTGGACTGCGGGTGCTCCTTCCAGCACTTGCAGGGGGCGTGCAAATGGTGGAAGGCGCATGCTCTTCACGTCCAGTGTTGGGAAGGTCAGGCATCGCAACCGACACAATTGGACTCTCCTTGTGGATTTGGGATTTCGAAGAATGCACAGTTCTTTGCTGTGCTGCTTTTGCCAGCTTGAGTCTTTTCATTTTTCTAGCGAGAGGCTGAGTGCTTCCATCCTCATGTGAAGCTGAACCACTAGCCATGAACATAGGCCAGGGCCTCAGCCGTTCCTTGCCACTCCGTGTGGTAAATGGCATATTGGCAAGTTTACGCTTCTCCTCCGACAATTTTATTTTAGGTTTTGGAGTCCTTTTTTTACTGATATTTTGTGTTTTGGATTTGACATGCTCTGTACTATGACATTGGGCATCGGCCTTGGCAGACGACGTTGCTGGCATTTCATCGTCTCGGCCATGACTAGTGGCAGCAGCTTCAGCACGAGGTGGAAGTGGATCTTGATCTTTCCCTAATTTTGGAACCTCAACATTTTTGTTCTCCATATTTTAATAGGCACAACTAAAAGGCACCTCAGGTAAACAATGGAGATGGATGGATTGGATACTAGTATACAATTATGGACGGGCTGCCGAGTGCCGACACAGAGGTAGCCACAGCCGTGAACTACCGCACTGTACTGTGTCTGCTGCTAATATAGACTGGTTGATAAAGAGATAGTATACTCGTAACTAGTATGTATGTATAAAGAAAGAAAAAAAAACCACGGTTAGGTGGTATATACAATTATGGACGGGCTGCCGAGTGCCGACACAGAGGTAGCCACAGCCGTGAACTACCGCACTGTACTGTGTCTGCTGCTAATATATAGACTGGTTGATAAAGAGATAGTATACTCGTAACTAGTATGTATGTATAAAGAAAGAAAAAAAAAACACGGTTAGGTGGTATATACAATTATGGACGGGCTGCCGAGTGCCGACACAGAGGTAGCCACAGCCGTGAACTACCGCACTGTACTGTGTCTGCTGCTAATATATAGACTGGTTGATAAAGAGATAGTATACTCGTAACTAGTATGTATGTATAAAGAAAGAAAAAAAAACCACGGTTAGGTGGTATATACAATTATGGACGGGCTGCCGAGTGCCGACACAGAGGTAGCCACAGCCGTGAACTACCGCACTGTACTGTGTCTGCTGCTTATATATAGACTGGTTGATAAAGAGATAGTATACTCGTAACTAGTATGTATGTATAAAGAAAGAAAAAAAAACCACGGTTAGGTGGTATATACAATTATGGACGGGCTGCCGAGTGCCGACACAGAGGTAGCCACAGCCGTGAACTACCGCACTGTACTGTGTCTGCTGCTAATATATAGACTGGTTGATAAAGAGATAGTATACTCGTAACTAGTATGTATGTATAAAGAAAGAAAAAAAAACCACGGTTAGGTGGTATATACAATTATGGACGGGCTGCCGAGTGCCGACACAGAGGTAGCCACAGCCGTGAACTACCGCACTGTACTGTGTCTGCTGCTAATATAGACTGGTTGATAAAGAGATAGTATACTCGTAACTAGTATGTATGTATAAAGAAAGAAAAAAAAACCACGGTTAGGTGGTATATACAATTATGGACGGGCTGCCGAGTGCCGACACAGAGGTAGCCACAGCCGTGAACTACCGCACTGTACTGTGTCTGCTGCTAATATATAGACTGGTTGATAAAGAGATAGTATACTCGTAACTAGTATGTATGTATAAAGAAAGAAAAAAAAACCACGGTTAGGTGGTATATACAATTATGGACGGGCTGCCGAGTGCCGACACAGAGGTAGCCACAGCCGTGAACTACCGCACTGTACTGTGTCTGCTGCTAATATATAGACTGGTTGATAAAGAGATAGTATACTCGTAACTAGTATGTATGTATAAAGAAAGAAAAAAAAAACACGGTTAGGTGGTATATACAATTATGGACGGGCTGCCGAGTGCCGACACAGAGGTAGCCACAGCCGTGAACTACCGCACTGTACTGTGTCTGCTGCTAATATATAGACTGGTTGATAAAGAGATAGTATACTCGTAACTAGTATGTATGTATAAAGAAAGAAAAAAAAACCACGGTTAGGTGGTATATACAATTATGGACGGGCTGCCGAGTGCCGACACAGAGGTAGCCACAGCCGTGAACTACCGCACTGTACTGTGTCTGCTGCTAATATATAGACTGGTTGATAAAGAGATAGTATACTCGTAACTAGTATGTATGTATAAAGAAAGAAAAAAAAACCACGGTTAGGTGGTATATACAATTATGGACGGGCTGCCGAGTGCCGACACAGAGGTAGCCACAGCCGTGAACTACCGCACTGTACTGTGTCTGCTGCTAATATATAGACTGGTTGATAAAGAGATAGTATACTCGTAACTAGTATGTATGTATAAAGAAAGAAAAAAAAACCACGGTTAGGTGGTATATACAATTATGGACGGGCTGCCGAGTGCCGACACAGAGGTAGCCACAGCCGTGAACTACCGCACTGTACTGTGTCTGCTGCTAATATAGACTGGTTGATAAAGAGATAGTATACTCGTAACTAGTATGTATGTATAAAGAAAGAAAAAAAAACCACGGTTAGGTGGTATATACAATTATGGACGGGCTGCCGAGTGCCGACACAGAGGTAGCCACAGCCGTGAACTACCGCACTGTACTGTGTCTGCTGCTAATATATAGACTGGTTGATAAAGAGATAGTATACTCGTAACTAGTATGTATGTATAAAGAAAGAAAAAAAAACCACGGTTAGGTGGTATATACAATTATGGACGGGCTGCCGAGTGCCGACACAGAGGTAGCCACAGCCGTGAACTACCGCACTGTACTGTGTCTGCTGCTAATATATAGACTGGTTGATAAAGAGATAGTATACTCGTAACTAGTATGTATGTATAAAGAAAGAAAAAAAAACCACGGTTAGGTGGTATATACAATTATGGACGGGCTGCCGAGTGCCGACACAGAGGTAGCCACAGCCGTGAACTACCGCACTGTACTGTGTCTGCTGCTAATATATAGACTGGTTGATAAAGAGATAGTATACTCGTAACTAGTATGTTTGTATAAAGAAAGAAAAAAAAACCACGGTTAGGTGGTATATACAATTATGGACGGGCTGCCGAGTGCCGACACAGAGGTAGCCACAGCCGTGAACTACCGCACTGTACTGTGTCTGCTGCTAATATATAGACTGGTTGATAAAGAGATAGTATACTCGTAACTAGTATGTATGTATAAAGAAAGAAAAAAAAACCACGGTTAGGTGGTATATACAATTATGGACGGGCTGCCGAGTGCCGACACAGAGGTAGCCACAGCCGTGAACTACCGCACTGTACTGTGTCTGCTGCTAATATAGACTGGTTGATAAAGAGATAGTATACTACTAATATTATATATACTGGTGGTCAGGTCACTGGTCACTAGTCACACTGGCAGTGGCACTCCTGCAGCAAAAGTGTGCACTGTTTAATTTTAATATAATATTATGTACTCCTGGCTCCTGCTATAACCTATAACTGGCACTGCAGTAGTGCTCCCCAGTCTCCCCCACAATTATAAGCTGTGTGAGCTGAGCAGTCAGACAGATATATAATATATATAGATGATGCAGCACACTGGCCTGAGCCTGAGCAGTGCACACAGATATGGTATGTGACTGACTGAGTCACTGTGTGTATCGCTTTTTTCAGGCAGAGAACGGATATATTAAATAAACTGCACTGTGTGTCTGGTGGTCACTCACTATATAATATATTATGTACTCCTGGCTCCTGCTATAACCTATAACTGGCACTGCAGTAGTGCTCCCCAGTCTCCCCCACAATTATAAGCTGTGTGAGCTGAGCAGTCAGACAGATATATATAATATTATTTATATATAGATAATAGATGATGCAGCACACTGGCCTGAGCCTGAGCAGTGCACACAGATATGGTATGTGACTGAGTCACTGTGTGCTGTGTATCGCTTTTTTCAGGCAGAGAACGGATTATAAATAAAACTGGTGGTCACTGGTCACTATCAGCAAAACTCTGCACTGTACTGAGTACTCCTAATGCTCCCCAAAATTAGTAAATCAAGTGTCTCTCTAATCTATTCTAAATGGAGAGGACGCCAGCCACGTCCTCTCCCTATCAATCTCAATGCACGTGTGAAAATGGCGGCGACGCGCGGCTCCTTATATAGAATCCGAGTCTCGCGATAGAATCCGAGCCTCGCGAGAATCCGACAGCGTCATGATGACGTTCGGGCGCGCTCGGGTTAACCGAGCAAGGCGGGAAGATCCGAGTCGCTCGGACCCGTGAAAAAAAACATGAAGTTCTGGCGGGTTCGGATTCAGAGAAACCGAACCCGCTCATCTCTACTATATATATTATATATCTGTCTGACTGCTCAGCTCACACAGCTTATAATTGTGGGGGAGACTGGGGAGCACTACTGCAGTGCCAGTTATAGGTTATAGCAGGAGCCAGGATTACATAATATTATATTAAAATTAAACAGTGCACACTTTTGCTGCAGGAGTGCCACTGCCAGTGTGACTAGTGACCAGTGACCTGACCACCAGTATATATAATATTAGTAGTATACTATCTCTTTATCAACCAGTCTATATTAGCAGCAGACACAGTACAGTGCGGTAGTTCACGGCTGTGGCTACCTCTGTGTCGGCACTCGGCAGCCCGTCCATAATTGTATATACCACCTAACCGTGTTTTTTTTTCTTTCTTTATAGTCATACTAGTTACGAGTATACTATCTCTTTATCAACCAGTCTATATTAGCAGCAGACACAGTACAGTGCGGTAGTTCACGGCTGTGGCTACCTCTGTGTCGGCACTCGGCAGCCCGTCCATAATTGTATATACCACCTAACCGTGGTTTTTTTTTCTTTCTTTATACATACATACTAGTTACGAGTATACTATCTCTTTATCAACCAGTCTATATTAGCAGCAGACACAGTACAGTGCGGTAGTTCACGGCTGTGGCTACCTCTGTGTCGGCACTCGGCAGCCCGTCCATAATTGTATATACCACCTAACCGTGGTTTTTTTTTCTTTCTTTATACATACATACTAGTTACGAGTATACTATCTCTTTATCAACCAGTCTATATATTAGCAGCAGACACAGTACAGTGCGGTAGTTCACGGCTGTGGCTACCTCTGTGTCGGCACTCGGCAGCCCGTCCATAATTGTATATACCACCTAACCGTGGTTTTTTTTTCTTTCTTTATACATACATACTAGTTACGAGTATACTATCTCTTTATCAACCAGTCTATATTAGCAGCAGACACAGTACAGTGCGGTAGTTCACGGCTGTGGCTACCTCTGTGTCGGCACTCGGCAGCCCGTCCATAATTGTATATACCACCTAACCGTGGTTTTTTTTTCTTTCTTTATACATACATACTAGTTACGAGTATACTATCTCTTTATCAACCAGTCTATATATTAGCAGCAGACACAGTACAGTGCGGTAGTTCACGGCTGTGGCTACCTCTGTGTCGGCACTCGGCAGCCCGTCCATAATTGTATATACCACCTAACCGTGGTTTTTTTTTCTTTCTTTATACATACATACTAGTTACGAGTATACTATCTCTTTATCAACCAGTCTATATTAGCAGCAGACACAGTACAGTGCGGTAGTTCACGGCTGTGGCTACCTCTGTGTCGGCACTCGGCAGCCCGTCCATAATTGTATATACCACCTAACCGTGGTTTTTTTTTTCTTTCTTTATACATACATACTAGTTACGAGTATACTATCTCTTTATCAACCAGTCTATATATTAGCAGCAGACACAGTACAGTGCGGTAGTTCACGGCTGTGGCTACCTCTGTGTCGGCACTCGGCAGCCCGTCCATAATTGTATATACCACCTAACCGTGGTTTTTTTTTCTTTCTTTATACATACATACTAGTTACGAGTATACTATCTCTTTATCAACCAGTCTATATATTAGCAGCAGACACAGTACAGTGCGGTAGTTCACGGCTGTGGCTACCTCTGTGTCGGCACTCGGCAGCCCGTCCATAATTGTATATACCACCTTACCGTGTTTTTTTTTTCTTTCTTTATACATACATACTAGTTACGAGTATACTATCTCTTTATCAACCAGTCTATATATTAGCAGCAGACACAGTACAGTGCGGTAGTTCACGGCTGTGGCTACCTCTGTGTCGGCACTCAGCAGCCCGTCCATAATTGTATATACCACCTAACCGTGGTTTTTTTTTCTTTCTTTATACATACATACTAGTTACGAGTATACTATCTCTTTATCAACCAGTCTATATATTAGCAGCAGACACAGTACAGTGCGGTAGTTCACGGCTGTGGCTACCTCTGTGTCGGCACTCGGCAGCCCGTCCATAATTGTATACTAGTATCCAATCCATCCATCTCCATTGTTTACCTGAGGTGCCTTTTAGTTGTGCCTATTAAAATATGGAGAACAAAAATGTTGAGGTTCCAAAATTAGGGAAAGATCAAGATCCACTTCCACCTCGTGCTGAAGCTGCTGCCACTAGTCATGGCCGAGACGATGAAATGCCAGCAACGTCGTCTGCCAAGGCCGATGCCCAATGTCATAGTACAGAGCATGTCAAATCCAAAACACCAAATATCAGTAAAAAAAGGACTCCAAAACCTAAAATAAAATTGTCGGAGGAGAAGCGTAAACTTGCCAATATGCCATTTACCACACGGAGTGGCAAGGAACGGCTGAGGCCCTGGCCTATGTTCATGGCTAGTGGTTCAGCTTCACATGAGGATGGAAGCACTCAGCCTCTCGCTAGAAAAATGAAAAGACTCAAGCTGGCAAAAGCAGCACAGCAAAGAACTGTGCATTCTTCGAAATCCCAAATCCACAAGGAGAGTCCAATTGTGTCGGTTGCGATGCCTGACCTTCCCAACACTGGACGTGAAGAGCATGCGCCTTCCACCATTTGCACGCCCCCTGCAAGTGCTGGAAGGAGCACCCGCAGTCCAGTTCCTGATAGTCAGATTGAAGATGTCAGTGTTGAAGTACACCAGGATGAGGAGGATATGGGTGTTGCTGGCGCTGGGGAGGAAATTGACCAGGAGGATTCTGATGGTGAGGTGGTTTGTTTAAGTCAGGCACCCGGGGAGACACCTGTTGTCCGTGGGAGGAATATGGCCGTTGACATGCCAGGTGAAAATACCAAAAAAATCAGCTCTTCGGTGTGGAGGTATTTCACCAGAAATGCGGACAACAGGTGTCAAGCCGTGTGTTCCCTTTGTCAAGCTGTAATAAGTAGGGGTAAGGACGTTAACCACCTCGGAACATCCTCCCTTATACGTCACCTGCAGCGCATTCATAATAAGTCAGTGACAAGTTCAAAAACTTTGGGTGACAGCGGAAGCAGTCCACTGACCAGTAAATCCCTTCCTCTTGTAACCAAGCTCACGCAAACCACCCCACCAACTCCCTCAGTGTCAATTTCCTCCTTCCCCAGGAATGCCAATAGTCCTGCAGGCCATGTCACTGGCAATTCTGACGAGTCCTCTCCTGCCTGGGATTCCTCCGATGCATCCTTGCGTGTAACACCTACTGCTGCTGGCGCTGCTGTTGTTGCCGCTGGGAGTCGATGGTCATCCCAGAGGGGAAGTCGTAAGCCCACTTGTACTACTTCCAGTAAGCAATTGACTGTTCAACAGTCCTTTGCGAGGAAGATGAAATATCACAGCAGTCATCCTACTGCAAAGCGGATAACTGAGGCCTTGGCATCCTGGGTGGTGAGAAACGTGGTTCCGGTATCCATCATTACTGCAGAGCCAACTAGAGACTTGTTGGAGGTACTGTGTCCCCGGTACCAAATACCATCTAGGTTCCATTTCTCTAGGCAGGCGATACCGAAAAAGTACACAGACCTCAGAAAAAGAGTCACCAGTGTCCTAAAAAATGCAGCTGTACCCAATGTCCACTTAACCACGGACATGTGGACAAGTGGAGCAGGGCAGGGTCAGGACTATATGACTGTGACAGCCCACTGGGTAGATGTATGGACTCCCGCCGCAAGAACAGCAGCGGCGGCACCAGTAGCAGCATCTCGCAAACGCCAACTCTTTCCTAGGCAGGCTACGCTTTGTATCACCGGTTTCCAGAATACGCACACAGCTGAAAACCTCTTACGGCAACTGAGGAAGATCATCGCGGAATGGCTTACCCCAATTGGACTCTCCTGTGGATTTGTGGCATCGGACAACGCCAGCAATATTGTGTGTGCATTAAATATGGGCAAATTCCAGCACGTCCCATGTTTTGCACATACCTTGAATTTGGTGGTGCAGAATTTTTTAAAAAACGACAGGGGCGTGCAAGAGATGCTGTCGGTGGCCAGAAAAATTGCGGGACACTTTCGGCGTACAGGCACCACGTACAGAAGACTGGAGCACCACCAAAAACTACTGAACCTGCCCTGCCATCATCTGAAGCAAGAAGTGGTAACGAGGTGGAATTCAACCCTCTATATGCTTCAGAGGTTGGAGGAGCAGCAAAAGGCCATTCAAGCCTATACAATTGAGCACGATATAGGAGGTGGAATGCACCTGTCTCAAGTGCAGTGGAGAATGATTTCAACGTTGTGCAAGGTTCTGATGCCCTTTGAACTTGCCACACGTGAAGTCAGTTCAGACACTGCCAGCCTGAGTCAGGTCATTCCCCTCATCAGGCTTTTGCAGAAGAAGCTGGAGGCATTGAAGAAGGAGCTAAAAGGGAGCGATTCCGCTAGGCATGTGGGACTTGTGGATGCAGCCCTTAATTCGCTTAACAAGGATTCACGGGTGGTCAATCTGTTGAAATCAGAGCACTACATTTTGGCCACCGTGCTCGATCCTAGATTTAAAGCCTACCTTGGATCTCTCTTTCCGGCAGACACAAGTCTGCTGGGGTGCAAAGACCTGCTGGTGACAAAATTGTCAAGTCAAGCGGAACGCGACCTGTCAACATCTCCTCCTTCACATTCTCCCGCAACTGGGGGTGCGAGGAAAAGGCTCAGAATTCCGAGCCCACCCGCTGGCGGTGATGCAGGGCAGTCTGGAGCGACTGCTGATGCTGACATCTGGTCCGGACTGAAGGACCTGACAACGATTACGGACATGTCGTCTACTGTCACTGCATATGATTCTCTCAACATTGATAGAATGGTGGAGGATTATATGAGTGACCGCATCCAAGTAGGCACGTCACACAGTCCGTACTTATACTGGCAGGAAAAAGAGGCAATTTGGAGGCCCTTGCACAAACTGGCTTTATTCTACCTAAGTTGCCCTCCCACAAGTGTGTACTCCGAAAGAGTGTTTAGTGCCGCCGCTCACCTTGTCAGCAATCGGCGTACGAGGTTACATCCAGAAAATGTGGAGAAGATGATGTTCATTAAAATGAATTATAATCAATTCCTCCGCGGAGACATTGACCAGCAGCAATTGCCTCCACAAAGTACACAGGGAGCTGAGATGGTGGATTCCAGTGGGGACGAATTGATAATCTGTGAGGAGGGGGATGTACACGGTGATATATCGGAGGGTGAAGATGAGGTGGACATCTTGCCTCTGTAGAGCCAGTTTGTGCAAGGAGAGATTAATTGCTTCTTTTTTGGGGGGGGTCCAAACCAACCCGTCATATCAGTCACAGTCGTGTGGCAGACCCTGTCACTGAAATGATGGGTTGGTTAAAGTGTGCATGTCCTGTTTTGTTTATACAACATAAGGGTGGGTGGGAGGGCCCAAGGACAATTCCATCTTGCACCTCTTTTTTCTTTTCTTTTTCTTTGCATCATGTGCTGATTGGGGAGGGTTTTTTGGAAGGGACATCCTGCGTGACACTGCAGTGCCACTCCTAGATGGGCCCGGTGTTTGTGTCGGCCACTAGGGTCGCTAATCTTACTCACACAGTCAGCTACCTCATTGCGCCTCTTTTTTTCTTTGCGTCATGTGCTGTTTGGGGAGGGTTTTTTGGAAGGGACATCCTGCGTGACACTGCAGTGCCACTCCTAGATGGGCCCGGTGTTTGTGTCGGCCACTAGGGTCGCTAATCTTACTCACACAGCTACCTCATTGCGCCTCTTTTTTTCTTTGCGTCATGTGCTGTTTGGGGAGGGTTTTTTGGAAGGGCCATCCTGCGTGACACTGCAGAGCCACTCCTAGATGGGCCCGGTGTTTGTGTCGGCCACTAGGGTCGCTAATCTTACTCACACAGCTACCTCATTGCGCCTCTTTTTTTCTTTGCATCATGTGCTGTTTGGGGAGGGTTTTTTGGAAGGGACATCCTGCGTGACACTGCAGTGCCACTCCTAGATGGGCCCGGTGTTTGTGTCGGCCACTAGGGTCGCTTATCTTACTCACACAGCGACCTCGGTGCAAATTTTAGGACTAAAAATAATATTGTGAGGTGTGAGGTATTCAGAATAGACTGAAAATGAGTGTAAATTATGGTTTTTGAGGTTAATAATACTTTGGGATCAAAATGACCCCCAAATTCTATGATTTAAGCTGTTTTTTAGTGTTTTTTGAAAAAAACACCCGAATCCAAAACACACCCGAATCCGACAAAAAAAATTCGGTGAGGTTTTGCCAAAACGCGTTCGAACCCAAAACACGGCCGCGGAACCGAACCCAAAACCAAAACACAAAACCCAAAAAATTTCAGGTGCTCATCTCTACTTTCTATAACCATCACTGCATTACTGACCCCTCTTTAGAGATGTGCACTTGAAATTTTTCAGGTTTTGTGTTTTGGTTTTGGGTTCGGTTCCGCGGCCGTGTTTTGGGTTCGACCGCGTTTTGGCAAAACCTCACCGAATTTTTTTTGTCGGATTCGGGTGTGTTTTGGATTCGGGTGTTTTTTTCAAAAAACACTAAAAAACAGCTTAAATCATAGAATTTGGGGGTCATTTTGATCCCAAAGTATTATTAACCTCAAAAACCATAATTTCCACTCATTTTCAGTCTATTCTGAACGCCTCACACCTCACAATATTATTTTTAGTCCTAAAATTTGCACCGAGGTCGCTGGATGACTAAGCTAAGCGACCCTAGTGGCCGACACAAACACCTGGCCCATCTAGGAGTGGCACTGCAGTGTCACGCAGGATGGCCCTTCCAAAAAACACTCCCCAAACAGCATATGACGCAAAGAAAAAAAGAGGCGCAATGAGGTAGCTGTGTGAGTAAGCTAAGCGACTCTAGCGGCCGACACAAACACCTGGCCCATCTAGGAGTGGCACTGCAGTGTCACGCAGGATGGCCCTTCCAAAAAACACTCCCCAAACAGCACATGACGCAAAGAAAAAAAGAGGCGCAATGAGGTAGCTGTGTGAGTAAGATAAGCGACCCTAGTGGCCGACACAAACACCTGGCCCATCTAGGAGTGGCACTGCAGTGTCACGCAGGATGGCCCTTCCAAAAAACACTCCCCAAACAGCACATGACGCAAAGAAAAAAAGAGGCGCAATGAGGTAGCTGTGTGAGTAAGATAAGCGACCCTAGTGGCCGACACAAACACCTGGCCCATCTAGGAGTGGCACTGCAGTGTCACGCAGGATGGCCCTTCAAAAAAATACTCCCCAAACAGCACATGACGCAAAGAAAAATGAAAGAAAAAAAAGAGGTGCAAGATGGAATTGTCCTTGGGCCCTCCCACCCACCCTTATGTTGTATAAACAGGACATGCACACTTTAACCAACCCATCATTTCAGCGACAGGGTCTGCCACACGACTGTGACTGAAATGACGGGTTGGTTTGGACCCCCACCAAAAAAGAAGCAATTAATCTCTCCTTGCACAAACTGGCTCTACAGAGGCGAGATGTCCACCTCATCATCATCCTCCGATATATCACCGTGTACATCCCCCTCCTCACAGATTATCAATTCGTCCCCACTGGAATCCACCATCTCAGCTCCCTGTATACTTTGTGGAGGCAATTGCTGCTGGTCAATGTCTCCACGGAGGAATTGATTATAATTCATTTTAATGAACATCATCTTCTCCACATTTTCTGGAAGTAACCTCGTACGCCGATTGCTGACAAGGTGAGCGGCGGCACTAAACACTCTTTCGGAGTACACACTTGTGGGAGGGCAACTTAGGTAGAATAAAGCCAGTTTGTGCAAGGGCCTCCAAATTGCCTCTTTTTCCTGCCAGTATAAGTACGGACTGTCTGACGTGCCTACTTGGATGCGGTCACTCATATAATCCTCCACCATTCTTTCAATGGGGAGAGAATCATATGCAGTGCCAGTAGACGACATGTCCGACTCCGTAATCGTTGTCAGGTCCTTCAGTCCGGACCAGATGTCAGCATCAGCAGTCGCTCCAGACTGCCCTGCATCACCGCCAGCGGGTGGGCTCGGAATTCTGAGCCTTTTCCTCGCACCCCCAGTTGCGGGAGAATGTGAAGGAGGAGATGTTGACAGGTCGCGTTCCGCTTGACTTGACAATTTTCTCACCAGCAGGTCTTTGAACCCCAGCAGACTTGTGTGTGCCGGAAAGAGAGATCCAAGGTAGGTTTTAAATCTAGGATCGAGCACGGTGGCCAAAATGTAGTGCTCTGATTTCAACGGATTGACCACCCGTGAATCCTTGTTAAGCGAATTAAGGGCTCCATCCACAAGTCCCACATGCCTAGCGGAATCGCTTTGTGTTAGCTCCTTCTTCAATGTCTCCAGCTTCTTCTGCAAAAGCCTGATGAGGGGAATGACCTGACTCAGGCTGGCAGTGTCTGAACCTACTTCACGTGTGGCAAGTTCAAAGGGCAGCAGAACCTTGCACAACGTTGAAATCATTCTCCACTGCGCTTGAGACAGGTGCATTCCACCTCCTATATCGTGCTCAATTGTATAGGCTTGAATGGCCTTTTGCTGCTCCTCCAACCTCTGAAGCATATATAGGGTTGAATTCCACCTCGTTACCACTTCTTGCTTCAGATGATGGCAGGGCAGGTTCAGGCGTTTTTGGTGTTGCTCCAGTCTTCTGTACGTGGTGCCTGTACGCCGAAAGTGTCCCGCAATTCTTCTGGCCACCGACAGCATCTCTTGCATGCGCCTCTCGTTTTTTAAATAATTCTGCACCACCAAATTCAAGGTAGAGATGAGCGCCTGAAATTTTTCGGGTTTTGTGTTTTGGTTTTGGGTTCGGTTCCGCGGCCGTGTTTTGGGTTCGAACGCGTTTTGGCAAAACCTCACCGAATTTTTTTTGTCGGATTCGGGTGTGTTTTGGATTCGGGTGTTTTTTTCAAAAAACACTAAAAAACAGCTTAAATCATAGAATTTGGGGGTCATTTTGATCCCAAAGTATTATTAACCTCAAAAACCATAATTTACACTCATTTTCAGTCTATTCTGAATACCTCACACCTCACAATATTATTTTTAGTCCTAAAATTTGCACCGAGGTCGCTGTGTGAGTAAGATAAGCGACCCTAGTGGCCGACACAAACACCGGGCCCATCTAGGAGTGGCACTGCAGTGTCACGCAGGATGTCCCTTCCAAAAAACCCTCCCCAAACAGCACATGACGCAAAGAAAAAAAGAGGCGCAATGAGGTAGCTGTGTGAGTAAGATTAGCGACCCTAGTGGCCGACACAAACACCGGGCCCATCTAGGAGTGGCACTGCAGTGTCACGCAGGATGTCCCTTCCAAAAAACCCTCCCCAAACAGCACATGACGCAAAGAAAAAAAGAGGCGCAATGAGGTAGCTGTGTGAGTAAGATTAGCGACCCTAGTGGCCGACACAAACACCGGGCCCATCTAGGAGTGGCACTGCAGTGTCACGCAGGATGTCCCTTCCAAAAAACCCTCCCCAAACAGCACATGACGCAAAGAAAAAAAGAGGCGCAATGAGGTAGCTGACTGTGTGAGTAAGATTAGCGACCCTAGTGGCCGACACAAACACCGGGCCCATTTAGGAGTGGCACTGTAGTGTCACGCAGGATGTCCCTTCCAAAAAACCCTCCCCAATCAGCACATGATGCAAAGAAAAAGAAAAGAAAAAAGAGGTGCAAGATGGAATTGTCCTTGGGCCCTCCCACCCACCCTTATGATGTATAAACAAAACAGGACATGCACACTTTAACCAACCCATCATTTCAGTGACAGGGTCTGCCACACGACTGTGACTGATATGACGGGTTGGTTTGGACCCCCCCAAAAAAGAAGCAATTAATCTCTCCTTGCACAAACTGGCTCTACAGAGGCAAGATGTCCACCTCATCATCACCCTCCGATATATCACCGTGTACATCCCCCTCCTCACAGATTATCAATTCGTCCCCACTGGAATCCACCATCTCAGCTCCCTGTGTACTTTGTGGAGGCAATTGCTGCTGGTCAATGTCTCCGCGGAGGAATTGATTATAATTCATTTTAATGAACATCATCTTCTCCACATTTTCTGGATGTAACCTCGTACGCCGATTGCTGACAAGGTGAGCGGCGGCACTAAACACTCTTTCGGAGTACACACTTGTGGGAGGGCAACTTAGGTAGAATAAAGCCAGTTTGTGCAAGGGCCTCCAAATTGCCTCTTTTTCCTGCCAGTATAAGTACGGACTGTGTGACGTGCCTACTTGGATGCGGTCACTCATATAATCCTCCACCATTCTATCAATGTTGAGAGAATCATATGCAGTGACAGTAGACGACATGTCCGTAATCGTTGTCAGGTCCTTCAGTCCGGACCAGATGTCAGCATCAGCAGTCGCTCCAGACTGCCCTGCATCACCGCCAGCGGGTGGGCTCGGAATTCTGAGCCTTTTCCTCGCACCCCCAGTTGCGGGAGAATGTGAAGGAGGAGATGTTGACAGGTCGCGTTCCGCTTGACTTGACAATTTTCTCACCAGCAGGTCTTTCAACCCCAGCAGACTTGTGTCTGCCGGAAAGAGAGATCCAAGGTAGGCTTTAAATCTAGGATCGAGCACGGTGGCCAAAATGTAGTGCTCTGATTTCAACAGATTGACCACCCGTGAATCCTTGTTAAGCGAATTAAGGGCTCCATCCACAAGTCCCACATGCCTAGCGGAATCGCTCCGTGTTAGCTCCTCCTTCAATGTCTCCAGCTTCTTCTGCAAAAGCCTGATGAGGGGAATGACCTGACTCAGGCTGGCAGTGTCTGAACTGACTTCACGTGTGGCAAGTTCAAAGGGCATCAGAACCTTGCACAACGTTGAAATCATTCTCCACTGCGCTTGAGACAGGTGCATTCCACCTACTATATCGTGCTCAATTGTATAGGCTTGAATGGCCTTTTGCTGCTCCTCCAACCTCTGAAGCATATAGAGGGTTGAATTCCACCTCGTTACCACTTCTTGCTTCAGATGATGGCAGGGCAGGTTCAGTAGTTTTTGGTGGTGCTCCAGTCTTCTGTACGTGGTGCCTGTACGCCGAAAGTGTCCCGCAATTCTTCTGGCCACCGACAGCATCTCTTGCACGCCCCTGTCGTTTTTTAAAAAATTCTGCACCACCAAATTCAAGGTATGTGCAAAACATGGGACGTGCTGGAATTTGCCCATATTTAATGCACACACAATATTGCTGGCGTTGTCCGATGCCACAAATCCACAGGAGAGTCCAATTGGGGTAAGCCATTCCGCGATGATCTTCCTCAGTTGCCGTAAGAGGTTTTCAGCTGTGTGCGTATTCTGGAAAGCGGTGATACAAAGCGTAGCCTGCCTAGGAAAGAGTTGGCGTTTGCGAGATGCTGCTACTGGTGCCGCCGCTGCTGTTCTTGCGGCGGGAGTCCATACATCTACCCAGTGGGCTGTCACAGTCATATAGTCCTGACCCTGCCCTGCTCCACTTGTCCACATGTCCGTGGTTAAGTGGACATTGGGTACAACTGCATTTTTTAGGACACTGGTGAGTCTTTTTCTGACGTCCGTGTACATTCTCGGTATCGCCTGCCTAGAGAAGTGGAACCTAGATGGTATTTGGTAACGGGGGCACACTGCCTCAATAAATTGTCTAGTTCCCTGTGAACTAACGGCGGATACCGGACGCACGTCTAACACCAACATAGTTGTCAAGGCCTCAGTTATCCGCTTTGCAGCAGGATGACTGCTGTGATATTTCATCTTCCTCGCAAAGGACTGTTGAACAGTCAATTGCTTACTGGAAGTAGTACAAGTGGGCTTACGACTTCCCCTCTGGGATGACCATCGACTCCCAGCGGCAACAACAGCAGCGCCAGCAGCAGTAGGCGTTACACGCAAGGATGCATCGGAGGAATCCCAGGCAGGAGAGGACTCGTCAGAATTGCCAGTGACATGGCCTGCAGGACTATTGGCATTCCTGGGGAAGGAGGAAATTGACACTGAGGGAGTTGGTGGGGTGGTTTGCGTGAGCTTGGTTACAAGAGGAAGGGATTTACTGGTCAGTGGACTGCTTCCGCTGTCACCCAAAGTTTTTGAACTTGTCACTGACTTATTATGAATGCGCTGCAGGTGACGTATAAGGGAGGATGTTCCGAGGTGGTTAACGTCCTTACCCCTACTTATTACAGCTTGACAAAGGGAACACACGGCTTGACACCTGTTGTCCGCATTGCTGGTGAAATACCTCCACACCGAAGAGCTGATTTTTTTGGTATTTTCACCTGGCATGTCAACGGCCATATTCCTCCCACGGACAACAGGTGTCTCCCCGGGTGCCTGACTTAAACAAACCACCTCACCATCAGAATCCTCCTGGTCAATTTCCTCCCCAGCGCCAGCAACACCCATATCCTCCTCATCCTGGTGTACTTCAACACTGACATCTTCAATCTGACTATCAGGAACTGGACTGCGGGTGCTCCTTCCAGCACTTGCAGGGGGCGTGCAAATGGTGGAAGGCGCATGCTCTTCACGTCCAGTGTTGGGAAGGTCAGGCATCGCAACCGACACAATTGGACTCTCCTTGTGGATTTGGGATTTCGAAGAATGCACAGTTCTTTGCTGTGCTGCTTTTGCCAGCTTGAGTCTTTTCATTTTTCTAGCGAGAGGCTGAGTGCTTCCATCCTCATGTGAAGCTGAACCACTAGCCATGAACATAGGCCAGGGCCTCAGCCGTTCCTTGCCACTCTGTGTCGTAAATGGCATATTGGCAAGTTTACGCTTCTCCTCCGACAATTTTATTTTAGGTTTTGGAGTCCTTTTTTTTCTGATATTTGGTGTTTTGGATTTGACATGCTCTGTACTATGACATTGGGCATCGGCCTTGGCAGACGACGTTGCTGGCATTTCATCGTCTCGGCCATGACTAGTGGCAGCAGCTTCAGCACGAGGTGGAAGTGGATCTTGATCTTTCCCTAATTTTGGAACCTCAACATTTTTGTTCTCCATATTTTAATAGGCACAACTAAAAGGCACCTCAGGTAAACAATGGAGATGGATACTAGTATACAATTATGGACTGCCTGCCGAGTGCAGACACAGAGGTAGCCACAGCCGTGAACTACCGTACTGTACTGTGTCTGCTGCTAATATAGACTGGTTGATAAAGAGATAGTATACTCGTAACTAGTATGTATGTATAAAGAAAGAAAAAAAAACCACGGTTAGGTGGTATATACAATTATGGACGGGCTGCCGAGTGCCGACACAGAGGTAGCCACAGCCGTGAACTACCGCACTGTACTGTGTCTGCTGCTAATATATAGACTGGTTGATAAAGAGATAGTATACTCGTAACTAGTATGTATGTATAAAGAAAGAAAAAAAAACCACGGTTAGGTGGTATATACAATTATGGACGGGCTGCCGAGTGCCGACACAGAGGTAGCCACAGCCGTGAACTACCGCACTGTACTGTGTCTGCTGCTAATATAGACTGGTTGATAAAGAGATAGTATACTCGTAACTAGTATGACTATAAAGAAAGAAAAAAAAACCACGGTTAGGTGGTATATACAATTATGGACGGGCTGCCGAGTGCCGACACAGAGGTAGCCACAGCCGTGAACTACCGCACTGTACTGTGTCTGCTGCTAATATATAGACTGGTTGATAAAGAGATAGTATACTCGTAACTAGTATGTATGTATAAAGAAAGAAAAAAAAACCACGGTTAGGTGGTATATACAATTATGGACGGGCTGCCGAGTGCCGACACAGAGGTAGCCACAGCCGTGAACTACCGCACTGTACTGTGTCTGCTGCTAATATAGACTGGTTGATAAAGAGATAGTATACTCGTAACTAGTATGTATGTATAAAGAAAGAAAAAAAAACCACGGTTAGGTGGTATATACAATTATGGACGGGCTGCCGAGTGCCGACACAGAGGTAGCCACAGCCGTGAACTACCGCACTGTACTGTGTCTGCTGCTAATATATAGACTGGTTGATAAAGAGATAGTATACTCGTAACTAGTATGTATGTATAAAGAAAGAAAAAAAAACCACGGTTAGGTGGTATATACAATTATGGACGGGCTGCCGAGTGCCGACACAGAGGTAGCCACAGCCGTGAACTACCGCACTGTACTGTGTCTGCTGCTAATATAGACTGGTTGATAAAGAGATAGTATACTCGTAACTAGTATGTATGTATAAAGAAAGAAAAAAAAACCACGGTTAGGTGGTATATACAATTATGGACGGGCTGCCGAGTGCCGACACAGAGGTAGCCACAGCCGTGAACTACCGCACTGTACTGTGTCTGCTGCTAATATATAGACTGGTTGATAAAGAGATAGTATACTCGTAACTAGTATGTATGTATAAAGAAAGAAAAAAAAACCACGGTTAGGTGGTATATACAATTATGGACGGGCTGCCGAGTGCCGACACAGAGGTAGCCACAGCCGTGAACTACCGCACTGTACTGTGTCTGCTGCTAATATAGACTGGTTGATAAAGAGATAGTATACTCGTAACTAGTATGTATGTATAAAGAAAGAAAAAAAAACCACGGTTAGGTTGTATATACAATTATGGACGGGCTGCCGAGTGCCGACACAGTGGTAGCCACAGCCGTGAACTACCGCACTGTACTGTGTCTGCTGCTAATATAGACTGGTTGATAAAGAGATAGTATACTCGTAACTAGTATGACTATAAAGAAAGAAAAAAAAACCACGGTTAGGTGGTATATACAATTATGGACGGGCTGCCGAGTGCCGACACAGAGGTAGCCACAGCCGTGAACTACCGCACTGTACTGTGTCTGCTGCTAATATAGACTGGTTGATAAAGAGATAGTATACTACTAATATTATATATACTGGTGGTCAGGTCACTGGTCACTAGTCACACTGGCAGTGGCACTCCTGCAGCAAAAGTGTGCACTGTTTAATTTTAATATAATATTATGTACTCCTGGCTCCTGCTATAACCTATAACTGGCACTGCAGTGCTCCCCAGTCTCCCCCACAATTATAAGCTGTGTGAGCTGAGCACAGTCAGATATATATATACATTGATGCAGCACACTGGGCTGAGCAGTGCACACAGATATGGTATGTGACTGAGTCACTGTGTGTATCGTTTTTTTCAGGCAGAGAACGGATATATTAAATAAAACAAACAACTGCACTGTCTGGTGGTCACTGTGGTCGTCAGTCACTAAACTCTGCACTCTCTTCTACAGTATCACAGCCTCAGGTCAATCTCTCTCTCTCTCTCTCAACCCTAATCTAAATGGAGAGGACGCCAGCCACGTCCTCTCCCTATCAATCTCAATGCACGTGTGAAAATGGCGGCGACGCGCGGCTCCTTATATAGAATCCGAGTCTCGCGATAGAATCCGAGCCTCGCGAGAATCCGACAGCGTCATGATGACGTTCGGGCGCGCTTGGGTTAACCGAGCAAGGCGGGAAGATCCGAGTCGCTCGGATCCGTGTAAAAAAAGCTGAAGTTCGGGCGGGTTCGGATTCCGAGGAACCGAACCCGCTCATCTCTAATTCAAGGTATGTGCAAAACATTGGACGTGCTGGAATTTGCCCATATTTAATGCACACACAATATTGCTGGCGTTGTCCGATGCCACAAATCCACAGGAGAGTCCAATTGGGGTAAGCCATTCCGCGATGATCTTCCTCAGTTGCCGTAAGAGGTTTTCAGCTGTGTGCGTATTCTGGAAACCGGTGATACAAAGCGTAGCCTGCCTAGGAAAGAGTTGGCGTTTGCGAGATGCTGCTACTGGTGCCGACGCTGCTGTTCTTGCGGCGGGAGTCCATACATCTACCCAGTGGGCTGTCACAGTCATATAGTCCTGACCCTGCCCTGCTCCACTTGTCCACATGTCCGTGGTTAAATGGACATTGGGTACAACTGCATTTTTTAGGACACTGGTGAGTCTTTTTCTGACGTCCGTGTACATTCTCGGTATCGCCTGCCTAGAGAAGTGGAACCTAGATGGTATTTGGTAACGGGGGCACACTACCTCAAGAAATTGTCTAGTTCCCTGTGAACTAACGGCGGATACCGGACGCACGTCTAACACCAACATAGTTGTCAAGGCCTCAGTTATCCGCTTTGCAACAGGATGACTGCTGTGATATTTCATCTTCCTCGCAAAGGACTGTTGGACAGTCAATTGCTTGGTGGAAGTAGTAAAAGTGGGCTTACGACTTCCCCTCTGGGATGACCATCGACTCCCAGCAGCAACAACAGCAGCGCCAGCAGCAGTAGGCGTTACACGCAAGGATGCATCGGAGGAATCCCAGGCAGGAGAGGACTCGTCAGAATTGCCAGTGACATGGCCTGCAGGACTATTGGCATTCCTGGGGAAGGAGGAAATTGACACTGAGGGAGTTGGTGGGGTGGTTTGCGTGAGCTTGGTTACAAGAGGAAGGGATTTACTGGTCAGTGGACTGCTTCCGCTGTCGCCCAAAGTTTTTGAACTTGTCACTGACTTATTATGAATGCGCTGCAGGTGACGTATAAGGGAGGATGTTCCGAGGTGGTTAACGTCCTTACCCCTACTTATTACAGCTTGACAAAGGCAACACACGGCTTGACACCTGTTGTCCGCATTTCTGTTGAAATACTTCCACACCGAAGAGCTGATTTTTTGGGTATTTTCACCAGGCATGTCAATGGCCATATTCCTCCCACGGACAACAGGTGTCTCCCCGGGTGCCTGACTTAAACAAACCACCTCACCATCAGAATCCTCCTGGTCAATTTCCTCCCCAGCGCCAGCAACACCCATATCCTCCTCATCCTGGTGTACTTCAACACTGACATCTTCAATCTGACTATCAGGAACTGGACTGCGGGTGCTCCTTCCAGCACTTGCAGGGGGCGTGCAAATGGTGGAAGGCGCATGCTCTTCACGTCCAGTGTTGGGAAGGTCAGGCATCGCAACCGACACAATTGGACTCTCCTTGTGGATTTGGGATTTCAAAGAACGCACAGTTCTTTGCTGTGCTTTTGCCAGCTTGAGTCTTTTCATTTTTCTAGCGAGAGGCTGAGTGCTTCCATCCTCATGTGAAGCTGAACCACTAGCCATGAACATAGGCCAGGGCCTCAGCCGTTCCTTGCCACTCCGTGTGGTAAATGGCATATTGGCAAGTTTACGCTTCTCCTCCGACAATTTTATTTTAGATTTTTGAGTCCTTTTTTTACTGATATTTGGTGTTTTGGATTTTACATGCTCTGTACTATGACATTGGGCATCGGCCTTGGCAGACAACGTTGCTGGCATTTCATCGTCTCGGCCATGACTAGTGGCAGCAGCTTCAGCACGAGGTGGAAGTCGATCTTGATCTTTCCCTATTTTTGGAACCTCAACATTTTTGTTCTCCATATTTTAATAGGCACAACTAAAAGGCACCTCAGGTAAACAATGGAGATGGATGGATACTAGTATACTTATGGATGACGAGCGACTGCCGACACAGAGGTAGCTACAGCCGTGGACTACCGTACTGTGTCTGCTGCTAATATAGACTGGATGATAATGAGATAAAATTAAAATATATATATATATATCACACTAGTACTGCAGCCGGACAGGTATATATTATGTAATGACGGACCTTCTGGACACTGTCTGTCAGCACTGCAGACTCCTAAAGTAAGCTACTAGTATCAAGAAGATAGAAAAAAAAAAACCACGGGTAGGTGGTATACAATTATGGATGGACGAGCGACTGCCGACACAGAGGTAACTACAGCCGTGGACTACCGTACTGTGTCTGCTGCTAATATAGACTGGATGATAATGAGATAAAATTAAAATATATATATATATATATCACACTAGTACTGCAGCCGGACAGGTATATATTATGTAATGACGGACCTGCTGGACACTGTCTGTCAGCACTGCAGACTCCTAAAGTAAGCTACTAGTATCAAGAAGATAGAAGAAAAAAAAACACGGGTAGGTGGTATACAATTATGGATGGACGAGCGACTGCCGACACAGAGGTAGCTACAGCCGTGGACTACCGTACTGTGTCTGCTGCTAATATAGACTGGATGATAATGAGATAAAATTAAAATATATATATATATATCACACTAGTACTGCAGCCGGACAGGTATATATTATGTAATGACGGACCTGCTGGACACTGTCTGTCAGCACTGCAGACTCCTAAAGTAAGCTACTAGTATCAAGAAGATAGAAAAAAAAAAAACACGGGTAGGTGGTATACAATTATGGATGGACGAGCGACTGCCGACACAGAGGTAGCTACTACAGCCGTGGACTACCGTACTGTGTCTGCTGCTAATATAGACTGGATGATAATGAGATAAAATTAAAATATATATATATATATATATATCACACTAGTACTGGCGCCGGACAGGTATATATTATGTAATGACGGACCTGCTGGACACTGTCTGTCAGCACTGCAGACTCCTAAAGTAAGCTACTAGTATCAAGAAGATAGAAGAAAAGAAAAAACACGGGTAGGTGGTATACAATTATGGATGGACGAGCGACTGCCGACACAGAGGTAGCTACAGCCGTGGACTACCGTACTGTGTCTGCTGCTAATATAGACTGGATGATAATGAGATAAAATTAAAATATATATATATTATATATCACACTAGTACTGCAGCCGGACAGGTATATATTATGTAATGACGGACCTGCTGGACACTGTCTGTCAGACTCAGCACTGCAGACTCCTAAAGTAAGCTACTAGTATCAAGAAGATAGAAAAAAAAAACCACGGGTAGGTGGTATACAATTATGGATGGACGAGCGACTGCCGACACAGAGGTAGCTACAGCCGTGGACTACCGTACTGTGTCTGCTGCTAATATAGACTGGATGATAGTGAGATAAAATTAAAATATATATATATATCACACTAGTACTGCAGCCGGACAGGTATATATTATGTAATGACGGACCTGCTGGACACTGTCTGCAGAATGTGTTTATAAAAACACCACACGACGAGTGTTTAACTTTTTCAGGCAGACAATCACAATATACTGGTGGTCAGCAGACAATCACAATACTGGTGGTCAGTGGTCACTGGTCAGTCACACTGGCAGTGGCACTCTGGCAGCAAAAGTGTGCACTGTACTTAAAATATGTACTCCTGCTATAACTGCTCCCCAGTCTCCCCCACAATTAAGCTGTGTGAGCAGTGAGCACTCAGCACAGTCAGATAATGATATACAGTATTACATATAATGCAGCACACTGGGCTGAGCACAGATATGGTATGTGACTGTGTCACACTGTGTATCGTTTTTTTTCAGGCAGAGAACGGATTAATTAAACTGGTGGTCACTGGTCACACTATCAGCAGCAAGTAGTACTCCTCCTAATAATATGCTCCCCAAAATTTGTGTCTCTCTCTAGTACTCTAGTCTAAACGGAGAGGACGCCAGCCACGTCCTCTCCCTATCAATCTCAATGCACGTGTGAAAATGGCGGCGACGCGCGGCTCCTTATATAGAATCCGAGTCTCGCGATAGAATACGAGCCTCGCGAGAATCCGACAGCGGGATGATGACGTTCGGGCGCGCTCGGGTTAACCGAGCAAGGCGGGAAGATCCGAGTCGCTCGGCCCCGTGTAAAAAAACCTGAAGTTCGGGCGGGTTCGGATTCCGAGGAACCGAACCCGCTCATCTCTACCCTCTATACAGTACACTGACCTCTATATACCTGCTAGTACATCCCTGATGCCTATATTCCCTAAGCTAAATCCCTGACGCCTCTATTCCCTACGCTACATCCCTGACGCCTCTATTCCCTATGCTACATCCCTGACGCCTCTATACCCTACGCTACATCCCTGATGCCTCTATTCCCTACGCTACATTCCTGATGCCTCTATAACCTACGCTACATCCCTGACGCCTCTATACCCTACGCTACATCCCTGACGCCTCTATACAGTACAATGCATTACTGATCCCTCTAGACCATACATCCTCATTACATCAGAGAGATAGTGAAACACTGGAAAAAATAAGGATAAAGTGGACTACAGAAACTGATGCTCTAAACAAAGGAGAGAGAGAGAGAGAGAAAAGCACAAGGGAAAGTGGGCAATCGGAACACCATAGAGAGAGGAGAGATAGAAATGCCTGAAAAAGTAAAGGGGGTTGGGTATGGCATCCGGCGCTCGGGATTCCAGCAGTCATATGATACCTAATCCTAACCCTCTGGGGGGGTGGCGGATAGGGCTAACCCTCAGGGGGTGGCAGCTAGGACTAACCCCCCCCCCCTAGTGCCTTCCCTAACACCCCCTCCCCCGGTCCTAACCCTCCCTCCAATACTCGCCTTCGGGATGTTGGCTGTCAGCAAGATGCATCCTCATTTCAATGTCTACTGAAATAATTCAGGTTGACACCAGGAAACATTAACGCCACTGCATCCTTGCTGCTTTCTCATGTGGAAGTCTGTTTAATGTGAAAACAAGGTGATATCTAATTATCTAATTAGCACACAGGTAAGGAATTAAGAAAATCTTTATTTAAGGGTGAAGATGTTTCTCACAAAATCGTTGCCCCAATGCATCATTGAAATTCAAGCTGGAAAGATGATTTTAATATATCACTTGTACATTTTGTATTGCTCTTCTGGTGACAATGTAGTTTGTTTTTGTCAATTACCATTTTAATAATAGGGTAAATAAAATTAAGTGGATTTTTGAAAGAAAACAATACTGTCAATATACTATTAAAACAAATTAAAATGGTAAAAGTTATTGTACTTTAAGTAAAAATAAAAGAGCCAAAATATCAATCCCAGTTTTGGATTACTTTAATTAACAAAAAAAAAAGCATACAGCAGAGGATAGTTTCAATCTGCCTACCTCTGGGTTATGGGTCCAGCATGCTTCCATTGCAGTACTCTGCTGCACATGTAAGTGCAAGAGATCCTGAAGCACTCACTCATCATGGGAAAGTACCAATGTGTTTCTTCGTTGGTTGATGGAAGAAACATCTTACAAAAACTCTCCAGATTATTGACTTTTTAAAGTTTTGCTAGGAAACGTTTTAGATGAATGCTTATTAGCCTTTGTCAGTATGGACTTTTGCAAAGTGTCTCTGTGGCGCAATCAGTTAGTATGTACGGCTATTAACCAAAAGGTTGGTGGTTCAATCCCACCCAGGGACCTAATTGACCTTGTTATCAGATTTTGGTGATCTTTAAGTAGACAAGTCAAAATTTCAAACCCCCTGTTATGGTGTAGGGTACTTGGCCTTCTCTGATGTAATCAGAGTTAGATTTGATTCAGTGATTTTATAAAAACAGCTAGGAAGCACAATTTAGCAGTGGGTTGCAGAGAAAAAAAATATGCTGGCAGAAAAATCCAATTGAGTGATTAAACAGTTTTTTATTTTCTGGCTTTATTTTTATGCTAACAAATTTGTTCTCTGAAAAGTGTCCACAAAGCCAAGTCTCTGATTAACACCTTTGTAAGGATGGTTTTTCACCTATTACTAAATTAAACTTGCTTCATTGGAAAGGCAGCAAAATGCATCCTCATTTCAATGTCTACTGAAATAATACAGGTTGACACCAGGAAACATTAACGCCACTGCATCCTTGCTGCTTTCTCATGTGGAAGTCTGTTTAATGTGAAAACAAGGTGATATCTAATTAGCACACAGGTAAGGAATTAAGAAAATCTTTATTTAAGGGTGAAGATGTTTCTCACAAAATCGTTGCCCCAATGCATCATTGAAATTATAGCTGGAAAGATGATTTTAATATATCACTTGTACATTTTGTATTGCTCTTCTGGTGACAATGTAGTTTGTTTTTGTCAATTACCATTTTAATAATAGGGTAAAGAAAATGAAGTGGATTTTTGAAAGAAAACAATACTGTCAATATACTATTAAAACAAATTAAAATGGTAAAAGTTATTGTACTTTAAGTAAAAATAAAAGAGACAAAATATCAATCCCAGTTTTGGATTACTTTAATTAACAAACAAAAAAATGCATATAGCAGAGGATAGTTTCAATCTGCCTACCTCTGGGTTATGAGCCCAGCATGCTTCCATTGCAGTACTCTGCTGCACATGTAAGTGCAAGAGATCCTGAAGCACTCACTCATCATGGGAAAGTACCAATGTGTTTCTTCGTTGGTTGATGGAAGAAACATCTTACAAAAACTCTCCTGATTATTGACTTTTTAAAGTTTTTCTAGGAAACGTTTTAGATGAATGCTTATTAGCCTTTGTCAGTATGAACTTTTGCAAAGTGTCTCTGTGGCGCAATCAGTTAGTATGTACGGCTATTAACCAAAAGGTTGGTGGTTCAATCCCACCCAGGGACCTAATTGACCTTGTTATCAGATTTTGGTGATCTTTAAGTAGACAAGTCAAATTTCATACCCCCTGTTATGGTGTAGGGTACCTGGCCTTCTCTGATGTAATCAGAGTTAGATTTGATTCAGTGATTTTATAAAAACATCTAGGAAGCACAATTTAGCAGTGGGTTGCAGAGAAAAAGAAATATGCTGGCAAAAAAATCAAATTGCGTGATTAAACAGCTCTTCATTTTCTGGCTTTATTTTTATGCTAACAAATTTGTTCTCTGAAAAGTGTCCACAAAGCCAAGTCTCTGATTAACACCTTTGTAAGGATGGTTTTTCACCTATTACTAAATTAAACTTGCTTCATTGGAAAGGCAGCAAGATGCATCCTCATTTCAATGTCTACTGAAATAATACAGGTTGACACCAGGAAACATTAACGCCACTGCATCCTTGCTGCTTTCTCATGTGGAAGTCTGTTTAATGTGAAAACAAGGTGATATCTAATTAGCACACAGGTAAGAAATTACGAAAATCTTTATTTAAGGGTGAAGATGTTTCTCACAAAATTGTTGCCCCAATGCATCATTGAAATTCAAGCTGGAAAGATGATTTTAATATATCACTTGTACATTTTGTATTGCTCTTCTGGTGACAATGTAGTTTTTTTTGTCAATTACCATTTTAATAATAGGGTAAAGAAAATTAAGTGGATTTTTGAAAGAAAACTATACTGTCAATATACTATTAAAACAAATTAAAATGGTAAAAGTTATTGTACTTTAAGTAAAAATAAAAGAGCAAAAATATCAATCCCAGTTTTGATTACTTAAATTAACCAAAAAAAATGCATATAGCAAAGGATAGTTTCAATCTGCCTACCTCTGGGTTATGGGTCCAGCATGCTTCCATTGCAGTACTCTGCTGCACATGTAAGTGCAAGAGATCCTGAAGCACTCCCTCATCATGGGAAAGTACCAATGTGTTTATTCATTGGTTGATGGAAGAAACATCTTACAAAAACTCTCCAGATTATTGATTTTTTAATATTTTTCTAGGAAACGTTCTAGATGTATGCTTATTAGCCTTTGTCAGTATGTACTGTTTGCAAAGTGTCTCGGTGGCGCAATCGGTTAGTGTGTTCGGCTATTAACCAAAAGGTTGGTGGTTCAATCCCACCCAGGGACGTAATTGACCTTGTGATCAGATTTTGGTGATATTTAAGTAGACAAGTCAAAATTTCAAACCCCCTCTTATTGTGTAGGGTACCTGGCCTTCTCTGATGTAATCAGAGTTAGATTTGATTCAGTGATTTTATAAAAAACAGCTAGGAAGCACAATTTAGCAGTGGGTTGCAGAGAAAAAAAATATGCTGGCAGAAAAATCCAATTGAGTGATTAAACAGCTCTTCATTTTCTGGAATTTATTTTTATGCTAACAAATTTGTTCTCTGAAAAGTGTCCACAAAGCCAAGTCTCTGATTAACACCTTTGTAAGGATGGTTTTTCACCTATTACTAAATTAAACTTGCTTCATTGGAAAGGCAGCAAGATGCATCCTCATTTCAATGTCTACTGAAATAATACAGGTTGACACCAGGAAACATTAACGCCACTGCATCTTTGCTGCTTTCTCACATGGAAGTCTGTTTAATGTGAAAACAAGGTGATATCTAATTAGCACACAGGTAAGGAATTACGAAAATCTTTATTTAAGGGTGAAGATGTTTCTCACAAAATTGTTGCCCCAATGCATCATTGAAATTCAAGCTGGAAAGATGATTTTAATATATCACTTGTACATTTTGTATTGCTCTTCTGGTGACAATGTAGTTTTTTTGTCAATTACCATTTTAATAACAGGGTAAAGAAAATTAAGTGGATTTTTGAAAGAAAACTATACTGTCAATATACTATTAAAACAAATTAAAATGGTAAAAGTTATTGTACTTTAAGTAAAAATAAAAGAGCAAAAATATCAATCCCAGTTTTGATTACTTAAATTAACAAAAAAAATGCATATAGCAAAGGATAGTTTCAATCTGCCTACCTCTGGGTTATGGGTCCAGCATGCTTCCATTGCAGTACTCTGCTGCCCATGTAAGTGCAAGAGATCCTGAAGCACTCACTCATCATGGGAAAGTACCAATGTGTTTATTCGTTGGTTGATGGAAGAAACATCTTACAAAAACTCTCCAGATTATTGATTTTTTAATGTTTTTCTAGGAAACGTTCTAGATGTATGCTTATTAGCCTTTGTCAGTATGTACTTTTTGCAAAGTGTCTCTGTGGCGCAATCGGTTAGTGTGTTTG
Organism: Pseudophryne corroboree; assembly: GCF_028390025.1. Lineage (NCBI taxonomy): Eukaryota > Metazoa > Chordata > Amphibia > Anura > Myobatrachidae > Pseudophryne > Pseudophryne corroboree. The sequence goes on along the minus strand of NW_026970143.1, from coordinate 76,757 downwards.
GCTGTTAACCAAAAGGTTGGTGGTTCAATCCCACCCAGGGATGTAATTAACCTTGTGATCAGATTTTGGTGATATTTAAGTAGACAAGTCAAAATTTCAAACCTCCTCTTATGGTGTAGGGTACATGGCCTTCTCTGATGTAATCAGAGTTAGATTTGATTCAGTGATTTTATAAAAAACAGCTAGGAAGCACAATTTAGCAGTGGGTTGCAGAGAAAAAAAATATGCTGGCAGAAAAATCCAATTGAGTGATTAAACAGCTCTTCATTTTCTGGCTTTATTTTTATGCTAACAAATTTGTTCTCTGAAAAGTGTCCACAAAGCCAAGTCTCTGATTAACACCTTTGTAAGGATGGTTTTTCACCTATTACTAAATTAAACTTGCTTCATTGGAAAGGCAGCAAGATGCATCCTCATTTCAATGTCTACTGAAATAATACAAGTTGACACCAGGAAACATTAACGCCACTGCATCCTTGCTGCTTTCTCATGTGGAAGTCTGTTTAATGTGAAAACAAGGTGATATCTAATTAGCACACAGGTAAGGAATTAAGAAAATCGTTATTTAAGGGTGAAGATGTTTCTCACAAAATCGTTGCCCCAATGCATCATTGAAATTATAGCTGGAAAGATGATTTTAATATATCACTTGTACATTTTGTATTGCTCTTCTGGTGACAATGTAGTTTGTTTTTGTCAATTACCATTTTAATAATAGGGTAAAGAAAATGAAGTGGATTTTTGAAAGAAAACAATACTGTCAATATACTATTAAAACAAATTAAAATGGTAAAAGTTATTGTACTTTAAGTAAAAATAAAAGAGACAAAATATCAATCCCAGTTTTGGATTACTTTAATTAACAAACAAAAAAATGCATATAGCAGAGGATAGTTTCAATCTGCCTACCTCTGGGTTATGGGCCCAGCATGCTTCCATTGCAGTACTCTGCTGCACATGTAAGTGCAAGAGATCCTGAAGCACTCACTCATCATGGGAAAGTACCAATGTGTTTCTTCGTTGGTTGATGGAAGAAACATCTTACAAAAACTCTCCAGATTATTGACTTTTTAAAGTTTTTCTAGGAAACGTTTTAGATGAATGCTTATTAGCCTTTGTCAGTATGAACTTTTGCAAAGTGTCTCTGTGGCGCAATCAGTTAGTATGTACGGCTATTAACCAAAAGGTTGTTGGTTCAATCCCACCCAGGGACCTAATTGACCTTGTTATCAGATTTTGGTGATCTTTAAGTAGACAAGTCAAATTTCATACCCCCTGTTATGGTGTAGGGTACCTGGCCTTCTCTGATGTAATCAGAGTTAGATTTGATTCAGTGATTTTATAAAAACATCTAGGAAGCACAATTTAGCAGTGGGTTGCAGAGAAAAAGAAATATGCTGGCAAAAAAATCAAATTGCGTGATTAAACAGCTCTTCATTTTCTGGCTTTATTTTTATGCTAACAAATTTGTTCTCTGAAAAGTGTCCACAAAGCCAAGTCTCTGATTAACACCTTTGTAGGGATGGTTTTTCACCTATTACTAAATTAAACTTGCTTCATTGGAAAGGCAGCAAGATGCATCCTCATTTCAATGTCTACTGAAATAATACAGGTTGACACCAGGAAACATTAACGCCACTGCATCCTTGCTGCTTTCTCATGTGGAAGTCTGTTTAATGTGAAAACAAGGTGATATCTAATTAGCACACAGGTAAGAAATTACGAAAATCTTTATTTAAGGGTGAAGATGTTTCTCACAAAATTGTTGCCCCAATGCATCATTGAAATTCAAGCTGGAAAGATGATTTTAATATATCACTTGTACATTTTGTATTGCTCTTCTGGTGACAATGTAGTTTTTTTTGTCAATTACCATTTTAATAATAGGGTAAAGAAAATTAAGTGGATTTTTGAAAGAAAACTATACTGTCAATATACTATTAAAACAAATTAAAATGGTAAAAGTTATTGTACTTTAAGTAAAAATAAAAGAGCAAAAATATCAATCCCAGTTTTGATTACTTAAATTAACCAAAAAAATGCATATAGCAAAGGATAGTTTCAATCTGCCTACCTCTGGGTTATGGGTCCAGCATGCTTCCATTGCAGTACTCTGCTGCACATGTAAGTGCAAGAGATCCTGAAGCACTCCCTCATCATGGGAAAGTACCAATGTGTTTATTCATTGGTTGATGGAAGAAACATCTTACAAAAACTCTCCAGATTATTGATTTTTTAATATTTTTCTAGGAAACGTTCTAGATGTATGCTTATTAGCCTTTGTCAGTATGTACTGTTTGCAAAGTGTCTCGGTGGCGCAATCGGTTAGTGTGTTTGGCTATTAACCAAAAGGTTGGTGGTTCAATCCCACCCAGGGACGTAATTGACCTTGTGATCAGATTTTGGTGATATTTAAGTAGACAAGTCAAAATTTCAAACCCCCTCTTATTGTGTAGGGTACCTGGCCTTCTCTGATGTAATCAGAGTTAGATTTGATTCAGTGATTTTATAAAAAACAGCTAGGAAGCACAATTTAGCAGTGGGTTGCAGAGAAAAAAAATATGCTGGCAGAAAAATCCAATTGAGTGATTAAACAGCTCTTCATTTTCTGGAATTTATTTTTATGCTAACAAATTTGTTCTCTGAAAAGTGTCCACAAAGCCAAGTCTCTGATTAACACCTTTGTAAGGATGGTTTTTCACCTATTACTAAATTAAACTTGCTTCATTGGAAAGGCAGCAAGATGCATCCTCATTTCAATGTCTACTGAAATAATACAGGTTGACACCAGGAAACATTAACGCCACTGCATCTTTGCTGCTTTCTCACATGGAAGTCTGTTTAATGTGAAAACAAGGTGATATCTAATTAGCACACAGGTAAGGAATTACGAAAATCTTTATTTAAGGGTGAAGATGTTTCTCACAAAATTGTTGCCCCAATGCATCATTGAAATTCAAGCTGGAAAGATGATTTTAATATATCACTTGTACATTTTGTATTGCTCTTCTGGTGACAATGTAGTTTTTTTGTCAATTACCATTTTAATAACAGGGTAAAGAAAATTAAGTGGATTTTTGAAAGAAAACTATACTGTCAATATACTATTAAAACAAATTAAAATGGTAAAAGTTATTGTACTTTAAGTAAAAATAAAAGAGCAAAAATATCAATCCCAGTTTTGATTACTTAAATTAACAAAAAAAATGCATATAGCAAAGGATAGTTTCAATCTGCCTACCTCTGGGTTATGGGTCCAGCATGCTTCCATTGCAGTACTCTGCTGCCCATGTAAGTGCAAGAGATCCTGAAGCACTCACTCATCATGGGAAAGTACCAATGTGTTTATTCGTTGGTTGATGGAAGAAACATCTTACAAAAACTCTCCAGATTATTGATTTTTTAATGTTTTTCTAGGAAACGTTCTAGATGTATGCTTATTAGCCTTTGTCAGTATGTACTTTTTGCAAAGTGTCTCTGTGGCGCAATCGGTTAGTGTGTTTGGCTGTTAACCAAAAGGTTGGTGGTTCAATCCCACCCAGGGATGTAATTAACCTTGTGATCAGATTTTGGTGATATTTAAGTAGACAAGTCAAAATTTCAAACCTCCTCTTATGGTGTAGGGTACATGGCCTTCTCTGATGTAATCAGAGTTAGATTTGATTCAGTGATTTTATAAAAAACAGCTAGGAAGCACAATTTAGCAGTGGGTTGCAGAGAAAAAAAATTTGCTGGCAGAAAAATCCAATCGAGTGATTAAACAGCTCTTCATTTTCTGGCTTTATTTTTATGCTAACAAATTTGTTCTCTGAAAAGTGTCCACAAAGCCAAGTCTCTGATTAACACCTTTGTAAGGATGGTTTTTCACCTATTACTAAATTAAACTTGCTTCATTGGAAAGGCAGCAAGATGCATCCTCATTTCAATGTCTACTGAAATAATACAAGTTGACACCAGGAAACATTAACTCCACTGCATCCTTGCTACTTTCTCATGTGGAAGTCTGTTTAATGTGAAAACAAGGTGATATCTAATTAGCACACAGGTAAGGAATTAAGAAAATCTTTATTTAAGGGTGAAGATGTTTCTCACAAAATTGTTGACCCAATGCATCATTGAAATTCAAGCTGGAAAGATGATTTTAATATATCACTTGTACATTTTGTATTGCTCTTCTGGTGACAATGTAGTTTGTTTTTGTCAATTACCATTTTAATAATAGGGTAAAGAAAATGAAGTGGATTTTTGAAAGAAAACAATACTGTCAATATACTATTAAAACAAATTAAAATGGTAAAAGTTATTGTACTTTAAGTAAAAATAAAAGAGACAAAATATCAATCCGAGTTTTGGATTACTTTAATTAACAAAAAAAAATGCATATAGCAGAGGATAGTTTCAATCTGCCTACCTCTGGGTTATGGGCCCAGCATGCTTCCATTGCAGTACTCTGCTGCACATGTAAGTGCAAGAGATCCTGAAGCACTCACTCATCATGGGAAAGTACCAATGTGTTTCTTCGTTGGTTGATGGAAGAAACATCTTACAAAAACTCTCCAGATAATTGACATTTTAAAGTTTTTCTAGGAAACGTTTTAGATGAATGCTTATTAGCCTTTGTCAGTATGAACTTTTGCAAAGTGTCTCTGTGGCGCAATCAGTTAGTATGTACGGCTATTAACCAAAAGGTTGGTGGTTCAATCCCACCAATTGACCTTGTTATCAGATTTTGGTGATATTTAAGTAGACAAGTCAAATTTCATACCCCCTGTTATGGTGTAGGGTACCTGGCCTTCTCTGATGTAATCAGAGTTAGATTTGATTCAGTGATTTTATAAAAACATCTAGGAAGCACAATTTAGCAGTGGGTTGCAGAGAAAAAGAAATATGCTGGCAAAAAAATCAAATTGCGTGATTAAACAGCTCTTCATTTTCTGGCTTTATTTTTATGCTAACAAATTTGTTCTCTGAAAAGTGTCCACAAAGCCAAGTCTCTGATTAACACCTTTGTAGGGATGGTTTTTCACCTATTACTAAATTAAACTTGCTTCATTGGAAAGGCAGCAAGATGCATCCTCATTTCAATGTCTACTGAAATAATACAAGTTGACACCAGGAAACATTAACGCCACTGCATCCTTGCTGCTTTCTCATGTGGAAGTCTGTTTAATGTGAAAACAAGGTGATATCTAATTAGCACACAGGTAAGAAATTCCGAAAATCTTTATTTAAGGGTGAAGATGTTTCTCACAAAATTGTTGCCCCAATGCATCTTTGAAATTCAAGCTGGAAAGATGATTTTAATATATCACTTGTACATTTTGTATTGCTCTTCTGGTGACAATGTAGTTTTTTTTGTCAATTACCATTTTAATAATAGGGTAAAGAAAATTAAGCGGATTTTTGAAAGAAAACTATACTGTCAATATACTATTAAAACAAATTAAAATGGTAAAAGTTATTGTACTTTAAGTAAAAATAAAAGAGCAAAAATATCAATCCCAGTTTTGATTACTTAAATTAACAAAAAAAAATGCATATAACAAAGGATAGTTTCAATCTGCCTACCTCTGGGTTATGGGTCCAGCATGCTTCCATTGCAGTACTCTGCTGCACATGTAAGTGCAAGAGATCCTGAAGCACTCACTCATCATGGGAAAGTACCAATGTGTTTATTCATTGGTTGATGGAAGAAACATCTTACAAAAACTCTCCAGATTATTGATTTTTTAATGTTTTTCTAGGAAACGTTCTAGATGTATGCTTATTAGCCTTTGTCAGTATGTACTGTTTGCAAAGTGTCTCTGTGGCGCAATCGGTTAGTGTGTTCGGCTATTAACCAAAAGGTTGGTGGTTCAATCCCACCCAGGGACGTAATTAACCTTGTGATCAGATTTTGGTGATATTTAAGTAGACAAGTCAAAATTTCAAACCTCCTCTTATGGTGTAGGGTACATGGCCTTCTCTGATGTAATCAGAGTTAGATTTGATTCAGTGATTTTATAAAAAACAGCTAGGAAGCACAATTTAGCAGTGGGTTGCAGAGAAAAAAAATATGCTGGCAGAAAAATCCAATCGAGTGATTAAACAGCTCTTCATTTTCTGGCTTTATTTTTATGCTAACAAATTTGTTCTCTGAAAAGTGTCCACAAAGCCAAGTCTCTGATTAACACCTTTGTAAGGATGGTTTTTCACCTATTACTAAATTAAACTTGCTTCATTGGAAAGGCAGCAAGATGCATCCTCATTTCAATGTCTACTGAAATAATACAAGTTGACACCAGGAAACATTAACGCCACTGCATCCTTGCTGCTTTCTCATGTGGAAGTCTGTTTAATGTGAAAACAAGGTGATATCTAATTAGCACACAGGTAAGGAATTAAGAAAATCTTTATTTAAGGGTGAAGATGTTTCTCACAAAATTGTTGACCCAATGCATCATTGAAATTCAAGCTGGAAAGATGATTTTAATATATCACTTGTACATTTTGTATTGCTCTTCTGGTGACAATGTAGTTTGTTTTTGTCAATTACCATTTTAATAATAGGGTAAAGAAAATTAAGTGGATTTTTGAAAGAAAACAATACTGTCAATATACTATTAAAACAAATTAAAATGGTAAAAGTTATTGTACTTTAAGTAAAAATAAAAGAGACAAAATATCAATCCCAGTTTTGGATTACTTTAATTAACAAAAAAAAAATGCATATAGCAGAGGATAGTTTCAATCTGCCTACCTCTGGGTTATGGGCCCAGCATGCTTCCATTGCAGTACTCTGCTGCACATGTAAGTTCAAGAGATCCTGAAGCACTCACTCATCATGGGAAAGTACCAATGTGTTTCTTCGTTGGTTGATGGAAGAAACATCTTACAAAAACTCTCCAGATTATTGACTTTTTAAAGTTTTTCTAGGAAACGTTTTAGATGAATGCTTATTAGCCTTTGTCAGTATGGACTTTTGCAAAGTGTCTCTGTGGCGCAATCAGTTAGTGTGTACGGCTATTAACCAAAAGGTTGGTGGTTCAATTCCACCCAGGGACCTAATTGACCTTGTTATCAGATTTTGGTTATCTTTAAGTAGACAAGTCAAATTTCATACCCCCTGTTATGGTGTGGGGTACCTGGCCTTCTCTGATGTAATCAGAGTTAGATTTGATTCAGTGATTTTATAAAAACATCTAGGAAGCACAATTTAGCAGTGGGTTGCAGAGAAAAAGAAATATGCTGGCAAAAAAATCAAATTGCGTGATTAAACAGCTCTTCATTTTCTGGCTTTATTTTTATGCTAACAAATTTGTTCTCTGAAAAGTGTCCACAAAGCCAAGTCTCTGATTAACACCTTTGTAGGGATGGTTTTTCACCTATTACTAAATTAAACTTGCTTCATTGGAAAGGCAGCAAGATGCATCCTCATTTCAATGTCTACTGAAATAATACAGGTTGACACCAGGAAACATTAACGCCACTGCATCCTTGCTGCTTTCTCATGTGGAAGTCTGTTTAATGTGAAAACAAGGTGATATCTAATTAGCACACAGGTAATGAATTAAGAAAATCTTTATTTAAGGGTGAAGATGTTTCTCACAAAATCGTTGCCCCAATGCATCATTGAAATTCAAGCTGGAAAGATGATTTTAATATATCACTTGTACATTTTGTATTGCTCTTCTGGTGACAATGTAGTTTGTTTTTGTCAATTACCATTTTAATAATAGGGTAAAGAAAATGAAGTGGATTTTTGAAAGAAAACAATACTGTCAATATACTATTAAAACAAATTAAAATGGTAAAAGTTATTGTACTTTAAGTAAAAATAAAAGAGCCAAAATATCAATCCCAGTTTTGGATTACTTTAATTAACAAAAAAAAAAGCATACAGCAGAGGATAGTTTCAATCTGCCTACCTCTGGGTTATGGGTCCAGCATGCTTCCATTGCAGTACTCTGCTGCACATGTAAGTGCAAGAGATCCTGAAGCACTCACTCATCATGGGAAAGTACCAATGTGTTTCTTCGTTGGTTGATGGAAGAAACATCTTACAAAAACTCTCCAGATTATTGACTTTTTAAAGTTTTGCTAGGAAACGTTTTAGATGAATGCTTATTAGCCTTTGTCAGTATGGAAATTTGCAAAGTGTCTCTGTGGCGCAATCAGTTAGTATGTACGGCTTTTAACCAAAAGGTTGGTGGTTTAATCCCACCTAGGGACCTAATTGACCTTGTTATCAGATTTTGGTGATCTTTAAGTAGACAAGTCAAAATTTCAAACCCCCTGTTATGGTGTAGGGTACTTGGCCTTCTCTGATGTAATCAGAGTTAGATTTGATTCAGTGATTTTATAAAAACAGCTAGGAAGCACAATTTAGCAGTGGGTTGCAGAGAAAAAAAATATGCTGGCAGAAAAATCCAATTGAGTGATTAAACAGCTCTTTATTTTCTGGCTTTATTTTTATGCTAACAAATTTGTTCTCTGAAAAGTGTCCACAAAGCCAAGTCTCTGATTAACACCTTTGTAGGGATGGTTTTTCACCTATTACTAAATTAAACTTGCTTCATTGGAAAGGCAGCAAGATGCATCCTCATTTCAATGTCTACTGAAATAATACAGGTTGACACCAGGAAACATTAACGCCACTGCATCCTTGCTGCTTTCTCATGTAAAAGTCTGTTTAATATGAAAACAAGGTGATATCTAATTAGCACACAGGTAAGGAATTAAGAAAATCTTTATTTAAGGGTGAAGATGTTTCTCACAAAATCGTTGCCCCAATGCATCATTGAAATTCAAGCTGGAAAGATGATTTTAATATATCACTTGTACATTTTGTATTGCTCTTCTGGTGACAATGTAGTTTGTTTTTGTCAATTACCATTTTAATAATAGGGTAAAGAAAATGAAGTGGATTTTTGAAAGAAAACAATACTGTCAATATACTATTAAAACAAATTAAAATGGTAAAAGTTATTGTACTTTAAGTAAAAATAAAAGAGCCAAAATATCAATCCCAGTTTTGGATTACTTTAATTAACAAAAAAAAATGCATATAGCAGAGGATAGTTTCAATCTGCCTACCTCTGGGTTATGGGCCCAGCATGCTTCCATTGCAGTACTCTGCTGCACATGTAAGTGCAAGAGATCCTGAAGCACTCACTCATCATGGGAAAGTACCAATGTGTTTCTTCGTTGGTTGATGGAAGAAACATCTTACAAAAACTCTCCAGATTATTGACTTTTTAAAGTTTTTCTAGGAAACGTTTTAGATGAATGCTTATTAGCCTTTGTCAGTATGAACTTTTGCAAAGTGTCTCTGTGGCGCAATCAGTTAGTATGTACGGCTATTAACCAAAAGGTTGGTGGTTCAATCCCACCCAGGGACCTAATTGACCTTGTTATCAGATTTTGGTGATCTTTAAGTAGACAAGTCAAATTTCATACCCCCTGTTATGGTGTAGGGTACCTGGCCTTCTCTGATGTAATCAGAGTTAGATTTGATTCAGTGATTTTATAAAAACATCTAGGAAGCACAATTTAGCAGTGGGTTGCAGAGAAAAAGAAATATGCTGGCAAAAAAATCAAATTGCGTGATTAAACAGCTCTTCATTTTCTGGCTTTATTTTTATGCTAACAAATTTGTTCTCTGAAAAGTGTCCACAAAGCCAAGTCTCTGATTAACACCTTTGTAGGGATGGTTTTTCACCTATTACTAAATTAAACTTGCTTCATTGGAAAGGCAGCAAGATGCATCCTCATTTCAATGTCTACTGAAATAATACAGGTTGACACCAGGAAACATTAACGCCACTGCATCCTTGCTGCTTTCTCATGTGGAAGTCTGTTTAATGTGAAAACAAGGTGATATCTAATTAGCACACAGGTAAGAAATTACGAAAATCTTTATTTAAGGGTGAATATGTTTCTCACAAAATTGTTGCCCCAATGCATCATTGAAATTCAAGCTGGAAAGATGATTTTAATATATCACTTGTACATTTTGTATTGCTCTTCTGGTGACAATGTAGTTTTTTTTGTCAATTACCATTTTAATAATAGGGTAAAGAAAATTAAGTGGATTTTTGAAAGAAAACTATACTGTCAATATACTATTAAAACAAATTAAAATGGTAAAAGTTATTGTACTTTAAGTAAAAATAAAAGAGCAAAAATATCAATCCCAGTTTTGATTACTTAAATTAACAAAAAAAAATGCATATAGCAAAGGATAGTTTCAATCTGCCTACCTCTGGGTTATGGGTCCAGCATGCTTCCATTGCAGTACTCTGCTGCACATGTAAGTGCAAGAGATCCTGAAGCACTCCCTCATCATGGGAAAGTACCAATGTGTTTATTCATTGGTTGATGGAAGAAACATCTTACAAAAACTCTCCAGATTATTGATTTTTTAATATTTTTCTAGGAAACGTTCTAGATGTATGCTTATTAGCCTTTGTTAGTATGTACTGTTTGCAAAGTGTCTTGGTGGCGCAATCGGTTAGTGTGTTCGGCTATTAACCAAAAGGTCGGTGGTTCAATCCCACCCAGGGACGTAATTGACCTTGTGATCAGATTTTGGTGATATTTAAGTAGACAAGTCAAAATTTCAAACCCCCTCTTATTGTGTAGGGTACCTGGCCTTCTCTGATGTAATCAGAGTTAGATTTGATTCAGTGATTTTATAAAAAACAGCTAGGAAGCACAATTTAGCAGTGGGTTGCAGAGAAAAAAAATATGCTGGCAGAAAAATCCAATTGAGTGATTAAACAGCTCTTCATTTTCTGGAATTTATTTTTATGCTAACAAATTTGTTCTCTGAAAAGTGTCCACAAAGCCAAGTCTCTGATTAACACCTTTGTAAGGATGGTTTTTCACCTATTACTAAATTAAACTTGCTTCATTGGAAAGGCAGCAAGATGCATCCTCATTTCAATGTCTACTGAAATAATACAGGTTGACACCAGGAAACATTAACGCCACTGCATCTTTGCTGCTTTCTCACATGGAGGTCTGTTTAATGTGAAAACAAGGTGATATCTAATTAGCACACAGGTAAGGAATTACGAAAATCTTTATTTAAGGGTGAAGATGTTTCTCACAAAATTGTTGCCCCAATGCATCATTGAAATTCAAGCTGGAAAGATGATTTTAATATATCACTTGTACATTTTGTATTGCTCTTCTGGTGACAATGTAGTTTTTTTGTCAATTACCATTTTAATAACAGGGTAAAGAAAATTAAGTGGATTTTTGAAAGAAAACTATACTGTCAATATACTATTAAAACAAATTAAAATGGTAAAAGTTATTGTACTTTAAGTAAAAATAAAAGAGCAAAAATTTCAATCCCAGTTTTGATTACTTAAATTAACAAAAAAAATGCATATAGCAAAGGATAGTTTCAATCTGCCTACCTCTGGGTTATGGGTCCAGCATGCTTCCATTGCAGTACTCTGCTGCCCATGTAAGTGCAAGAGATCCTGAAGCACTCACTCATCATGGGAAAGTACCAATGTGTTTATTCGTTGGTTGATGGAAGAAACATCTTACAAAAACTCTCCAGATTATTGATTTTTTAATGTTTTTCTAGGAAACGTTCTAGATGTATGCTTATTAGCCTTTGTCAGTATGTACTTTTTGCAAAGTGTCTCTGTGGCGCAATCGGTTAGTGTGTTTGGCTGTTAACCAAAAGGTTGGTGGTTCAATCCCACCCAGGGACGTAATTAACCTTGTGATCAGATTTTGGTGATATTTAAGTAGACAAGTCAAAATTTCAAACCTCCTCTTATGGTGTAGGGTATATGGCCTTCTCTGATGTAATCAGAGTTAGATTTGATTCAGTGATTTTATAAAAAACAGCTAGGAAGCACAATTTAGCAGTGGGTTGCAGAGAAAAAAAATATGCTGGCAGAAAAATCCAATCGAGTGATTAAACAGCTCTTCATTTTCTGGCTTTATTTTTATGCTAACAAATTTGTTCTCTGAAAAGTGTCCACAAAGCCAAGTCTCTGATTAACACCTTTGTAAGGATGGTTTTTCACCTATTACTAAATTAAACTTGCTTCATTGGAAAGGCAGCAAGATGCATCCTCATTTCAATGTCTACTGAAATAATACAAGTTGACACCAGGAAACATTAACGCCACTGCATCCTTGCTGCTTTCTCATGTGGAAGTCTGTTTAATGTGAAAACAAGGTGATATCTAATTAGCACACAGGTAAGGAATTAAGAAAATCTTTATTTAAGGGTGAAGATGTTTCTCACAAAATTGTTGACCCAATGCATCATTGAAATTCAAGCTGGAAAGATGATTTTAATATATCACTTGTACATTTTGTATTGCTCTTCTGGTGACAATGTAGTTTGTTTTTGTCAATTACCATTTTAATAATAGGGTAAAGAAAATGAAGTGGATTTTTGAAAGAAAACAATACTGTCAATATACTATTAAAACAAATTAAAATGGTAAAAGTTATTGTACTTTAAGTAAAAATAAAAGAGACAAAATATCAATCCCAGTTTTGGATTACTTTAATTAACAAAAAAAAATGCATATAGCAGAGGATAGTTTCAATCTGCCTACCTCTGGGTTATGGGCCCAGCATGCTTCCATTGCAGTACTCTGCTGCACATGTAAGTGCAAGAGATCCTGAAGCACTCACTCATCATGGGAAAGTACCAATGTGTTTCTTCGTTGGTTGATGGAAGAAACATCTTACAAAAACTCTCCAGATTATTGACATTTTAAAGTTTTTCTAGGAAACGTTTTAGATGAATGCTTATTAGCCTTTGTCAGTATGGAAATTTGCAAAGTGTCTCTGTGGCGCAATCAGTTAGTATGTACGGCTTTTAACCAAAAGGTTGGTGGTTTAATCCCACCCAGGGACCTAATTGACCTTGTTATCAGATTTTGGTGATCTTTAAGTAGACAAGTCAAAATTTCAAACCCCCTGTTATGGTGTAGGGTACTTGGCCTTCTCTGATGTAATCAGAGTTAGATTTGATTCAGTGATTTTATAAAAACAGCTAGGAAGCACAATTTAGCAGTGGGTTGCAGAGAAAAAAAATATGCTGGCAGAAAAATCCAATTGAGTGATTAAACAGCTCTTTATTTTCTGGCTTTATTTTTATGCTAACAAATTTGTTCTCTGAAAAGTGTCCACAAAGCCAAGTCTCTGATTAACACCTTTGTAAGGATGGTTTTTCACCTATTACTAAATTAAACTTGCTTCATTGGAAAGGCAGCAAGATGCATCCTCATTTCAATGTCTACTGAAATAATACAGGTTGACACCAGGAAACATTAACGCCACTGCATCCTTGCTGCTTTCTCATGTAAAAGTCTGTTTAATATGAAAACAAGGTGATATCTAATTAGCACACAGGTAAGGAATTAAGAAAATCTTTATTTAAGGGTGAAGATGTTTCTCACAAAATCGTTGCCCCAATGCATCATTGAAATTCAAGCTGGAAAGATGATTTTAATATATCACTTGTACATTTTGTATTGCTCTTCTGGTGACAATGTAGTTTTTTTTGTCAATTACCATTTTAATAATCGGGTAAAGAAAATTAAGTGGATTTTTGAAAGAAAACTATACTGTCAATATACTATTAAAACAAATTAAAATGGTAAAAGTTATTGTACTTTAAGTAAAAATAAAAGAGCAAAAATATCAATCCCAGTTTTGATTACTTAAATTAACAAAAAAAATGCATATAGCAAAGGATAGTTTCAATCTGCCTACCTCTGGGTTATGGGTCCAGCATGCTTCCATTGCAGTACTCTGCTGCACATGTAAGTGCAAGAGATCCTGAAGCACTCACTCATCATGGGAAAGTACCAATGTGTTTATTCATTGGTTGATGGAAGAAACATCTTACAAAAACTCTCCAGATTATTGATTTTTTAATATTTTTCTAGGAAACGTTCTAGATGTATGCTTATTAGCCTTTGTCAGTATGTACTGTTTACAAAGTGTCTCGGTGGCGCAATCGGTTAGTGTGTTCGGCTATTAACCAAAAGGTTGGTGGTTCAATCCCACCCAGGGACGTAATTGACCTTGTGATCAGATTTTGGTGATATTTAAGTAGACAAGTCAAAATTTCAAACCCCCTCTTATTGTGTAGGGTACCTGGCCTTCTCTGATGTAATCAGAGTTAGATTTGATTCAGTGATTTTATAAAAAACAGCTAGGAAGCACAATTTAGCAGTGGGTTGCAGAGAAAAAAAATATGCTGGCAGAAAAATCCAATCGAGTGATTAAACAGCTCTTCATTTTCTGGCTTTATTTTTATGCTAACAAATTTGTTCTCTGAAAAGTGTCCACAAAGCCAAGTCTCTGATTAACACCTTTGTAAGGATGGTTTTTCACCTATTACTAAATTAAACTTGCTTCATTGGAAAGGCAGCAAGATGCATCCTCATTTCAATGTCTACTGAAATAATACAAGTTGACACCAGGAAACATTAACGCCACTGCATCCTTGCTGCTTTCTCATGTGGAAGTCTGTTTAATGTGAAAACAAGGTGATATCTAATTAGCACACAGGTAAGGAATTAAGAAAATCTTTATTTAAGGGTGAAGATGTTTCTCACAAAATTGTTGACCCAATGCAACATTGAAATTCAAGCTGGAAAGATGATTTTAATATATCACTTGTACATTTTGTATTGCTCTTCTGGTGACAATGTAGTTTGTTTTTGTCAATTACCATTTTAATAATAGGGTAAAGAAAATGAAGTGGATTTTTGAAAGAAAACAATACTGTCAATATACTATTAAAACAAATTAAAATGGTAAAAGTTATTGTACTTTAAGTAAAAATAAAAGAGACAAAATATCAATCCCAGTTTTGGATTACTTTAATTAACAAAAAAAAATGCATATAGCAGAGGATAGTTTCAATCTGCCTACCTCTGGGTTATGGGCCCAGCATGCTTCCATTGCAGTACTCTGCTGCACATGTAAGTTCAAGAGATCCTGAAGCACTCACTCATCATGGGAAAGTACCAATGTGTTTCTTCGTTGGTTGATGGAAGAAACATCTTACAAAAACTCTCCAGATTATTGACTTTTTAAAGTTTTTCTAGGAAACGTTTTAGATGAATGCTTATTAGCCTTTGTCAGTATGGACTTTTGCAAAGTGTCTCTGTGGCGCAATCAGTTAGTATGTACGGCTATTAACCAAAAGGTTGGTGGTTCAATCCCACCCAGGGACCTAATTGACCTTGTTATCAGATTTTGGTGATCTTTAAGTAGACAAGTCAAAATTTCAAACCCCCTGTTATGGTGTAGGGTACCTGGCCTTCTCTGATGTAATCAGAGTTAGATTTGATTCAGTGATTTTATAAAAACAGCTAGGAAGCACAATTTAGCAGTGGGTTGCAGAGAAAAAAAATATGCTGGCAGAAAAATCCAATTGAGTGATTAAAGAGCTCTTTATTTTCTGGCTTTATTTTTATGCTAACAAATTTGTTCTCTGAAAAGTGTCCACAAAGCCAAGTCTCTGATTAACACCTTTGTAGGGATGGTTTTTCACCTATTACTAAATTAAACTTGCTTCATTGGAAAGGCAGCAAGATGTATCCTCATTTCAATGTCTACTGAAATAATACAGGTTGACACCAGGAAACATTAACGCCACTGCATCCTTGCTGCTTTCTCATGTGGAAGTCTGTTTAATGTGAAAACAAGGTGGTATCTAATTAGCACACAGGTAAGGAATTACGAAAATCTTTATTTAAGGGTGAAGATGTTTCTCACAAAATTGTTGCCCCAATGCATCATTGAAATTCAAGCTGGAAAGATGATTTTAATATATCACTTGTACATTTTGTATTGCTCTTCTGGTGACAATGTAGTTTTTTTGTCAATTACCATTTTAATAACAGGGTAAAGAAAATTAAGTGGATTTTTGATAGAAAACTATACTGTCAATATACTATTAAAACAAATTAAAATGGTAAAAGTTATTGTACTTTAAGTAAAAATAAAAGAGCCAAAATATCAATCCCAGTTTTGGATTACTTTAATTAACAAACAAAAAAATGCATATAGCAGAGGATAGTTTCAATCTGCCTACCTCTGGGTTATGGGCCCAGCATGCTTCCATTGCAGTACTCTGCTGCACATGTAAGTGCAAGAGATCCTGAAGCACTCACTCATCATGGGAAAGTACCAATGTGTTTCTTCGTTGGTTGATGGAAGAAACATCTTACAAAAACTCTCCAGATTATTGACTTTTTAAAGTTTTTCTAGGAAACGTTTTAGATGAATGCTTATTAGCCTTTGTCAGTATGGACTTTTGCAAAGTGTCTCTGTGGTGCAATCGGTTAGTGTGTTTGGCTATTAACCAAAAGGTTGGTGGTTCAATCCCACCCAGGGACATAATTAACCTTGTGATCAGATTTTGGTGATATTTAAGTAGACAAGTCAAAATTTCAAACCTCATCTTATGGTGTAGGGTACATGGCCTTCTCTGATGTAATCAGAGTTAGATTTGATTCAGTGATTTTATAAAAAACAGCTAGGAAGCACAATTTAGCAGTGGGTTGCAGAGAAAAAAAATATGCTGGCAGAAAAATCCAATCGAGTGATTAAACAGCTCTTCATTTTCTGGCTTTATTTTTATGCTAACAAATTTGTTCTCTGAAAAGTGTCCACAAAGCCAAGTCTCTGATTAACACCTTTGTAAGGATGGTTTTTCACCTATTACTAAATTAAACTTGCTTCATTGGAAAGGCAGCAAGATGCATCCTCATTTCAATGTCTACTGAAATAATACAAGTTGACACCAGGAAACATTAACGCCACTGCATCCTTGCTGCTTTCTCATGTGGAAGTCTGTTTAATGTGAAAACAAGGTGATATCTAATTAGCACACAGGTAAGGAATTAAGAAAATCTTTATTTAAGGGTGAAGATGTTTCTCACAAAATTGTTGACCCAATGCAACATTGAAATTCAAGCTGGAAAGATGATTTTAATATATCACTTGTACATTTTGTATTGCTCTTCTGGTGACAATGTAGTTTGTTTTTGTCAATTACCATTTTAATAATAGGGTAAAGAAAATGAAGTGGATTTTTGAAAGAAAACAATACTGTCAATATACTATTAAAACAAATTAAAATGGTAAAAGTTATTGTACTTTAAGTAAAAATAAAAGAGACAAAATATCAATCCCAGTTTTGGATTACTTTAATTAACAAAAAAAAAAAATGCATATAGCAGAGGATAGTTTCAATCTGCCTACCTCTGGGTTATGGGCCCAGCATGCTTCCATTGCAGTACTCTGCTGCACATGTAAGTTCAAGAGATCCTGAAGCACTCACTCATCATGGGAAAGTACCAATGTGTTTCTTCGTTGGTTGATGGAAGAAACATCTTACAAAAACTCTCCAGATTATTGACTTTTTAAAGTTTTTCTAGGAAACGTTTTAGATGAATGCTTATTAGCCTTTGTCAGTATGGACTTTTGCAAAGTGTCTCTGTGGCGCAATCAGTTAGTATGTACAGCTATTAACCAAAAGGTTGGTGGTTCAATCCCACCCAGGGACCTAATTGACCTTGTTATCAGATTTTGGTGATCTTTAAGTAGACAAGTCAAAATTTCAAACCCCCTGTTTTGGTGTAGGGTACCTGGCCTTCTCTGATGTAATCAGAGTTAGATTTGATTCAGTGATTTTATAAAAACAGCTAGGAAGCACAATTTAGCAGTGGGTTGCAGAGAAAAAAAATATGCTGGCAGAAAAATCCAATTGAGTGATTAAACAGCTCTTTATTTTCTGGCTTTATTTTTATGCTAACAAATTTGTTCTCTGAAAAGTGTCCACAAAGCCAAGTCTCTGATTAACACCTTTGTAGGGATGGTTTTTCACCTATTACTAAATTAAACTTGCTTCATTGGAAAGGCAGCAAGATGTATCCTCATTTCAATGTCTACTGAAATAATACAGGTTGACACCAGGAAACATTAACGCCACTGCATCCTTGCTGCTTTCTCATGTGGAAGTCTGTTTAATGTGAAAACAAGGTGATATCTAATTAGCACACAGGTAAGGAATTAAGAAAATCTTTATTTAAGGGTGAAGATGTTTCTCACAAAATTGTTGACCCAATGCATCATTGAAATTCAAGCTGGAAAGATGATTTTAATATATCACTTGTACATTTTGTATTGCTCTTCTGGTGACAATGTAGTTTGTTTTTGTCAATTACCATTTTAATAATAGGGTAAAGAAAATGAAGTGGATTTTTGAAAGAAAACAATACTGTCAATATACTATTAAAACAAATTAAAATGGTAAAAGTTATTGTACTTTAAGTAAAAATAAAAGAGACAAAATATCAATCCCAGTTTTTGATTACTTTAATTAACAAAAAAAAAATGCATATAGCAGAGGATAGTTTCAATCTGCCTACCTCTGGGTTATGGGCCCAGCATGCTTCCATTGCAGTACTCTGCTGCACATGTAAGTTCAAGAGATCCTGAAGCACTCACTCATCATGGGAAAGTACCAATGTGTTTCTTCGTTGGTTGATGGAAGAAACATCTTACAAAAACTCTCCAGATTAATCAGGCAGAGGCGCTCACTGGGCAGAGATGCTGATCGCATCTCTGGCATGTGCCGGTGCACTGCGGCACCAGCACACACGCACTTCAGACCTGATCTCCTGTTGTGTGAATATGCACAGCAGGGATCAGGTCTGAATTAGGCCCTATATACAGCTGTCAGTAAGGCAGGGATGTGCTGCTGCCAGTGAGGCAGGGATGTGCTGCTGGTAGTGAAGCAGTGATGTGCTGCTGTCAGCGAAGCAGTGCTGTGCTGCTGTCAGCGAGACAGGGATGTGCTGCTGTCAGCGAGGCAGGGATGTGCTGCTGTCAGCGAAGCAGGGATGTGCTGCTGTCAGCGAAGCAGGGATGTGCTGCTGTCAGTGAAGCAGGGATGTGCTGCTGTCAGCGAGGCAGGGATGTGCTGCTGTCAGCGAGGCAGGGATGTGCTGCTGTCAGCGAGGCAGGGATGTGCTGCTATAAGTGAGGTAGGGATGTGCTGCTGTCATTGAAGCAGGAATGTGCTGCTGCAGTGAGGCAGAGATATGCAGCCCACTATCTCCCTATCACCCCTGCCTGAGTCACACACTTTCCCTGTCACCCCTGCCTCAGTTACCCACTATCTCCCAGTCACCGCTGCCTCAGTCAACCACTATATCTGCGATCCCTGCCTCAGTCACCCACTATACCAGTCACCCCTGCTTTAGTCACCCACTGTCACCCTATCACCCCTGCTTCAGTCACCCACTATCCCTGTCAACCCTGCCTCAGTCACCCACTATCTCCCAGTCACCCCTGCCTCAGTCAGCCACTATCCCTGTCACCCATGCCTCAGTCTCTTACTGTCCCTGTCACCCCTGCCACAGTCATCCACTATCTCCCTATCACCCCTGCCTTAGTCATTTATTATACCTGTCACCCACTTTCTTCCCATACTTACCCAACCCCTTCCTATCACCCCTCCCTCAGTAACCCACTATCTCCCTGTCACCCACTATCTCCCAGTCACCCCGGCCTCAGTCACCCACTATCTCCCACTCATACATGCTTCAGTCACCCACTATCTCCAAGTCATCCCTGCCTCAGTCACCTACTGACACCAGTGCAGACATTTCTGCTGCGGCCTCTCCACTCTCCAGCGTGAACGTCCTGACGACTGAGGAAATCCGCTTCCTAGTTGAGGACTCCGGGAATGAACACTGCCGATATTGCTGTCAGATGACTTTCTACCCAACGGAGGATTTTTGATACTTCCAGCTTTGCCATGCAGTTTCGAGTGCCGCCTTGATGATTTGTGTACACTACCATGGTGGCGTTGTCAGATTGTACTTGAACAGGCCTGTTTTGTACTAGAGGCAGGGCCAGTGTCAATTAATTGAACACTGCCTGCAATTCCAGAATGTATATCAGGAGGAGAGATTCCTCCCTGGTCCACCGACCCTGGAGAAAGTGTTGCTCCAACACCATGGCCCAGCCCAAAAGACTGGCATCCATTGTCAGGAGGACACAGTTGGAGATCCAGAAGGGATGGCCCCTGCTCAACTGTTGGTCCTGTAGCCACCAGCTCAGTGTCAGACGAACCTCCGGAGTCAAGGAGATCATTTGAGACATCATCCGATGAGGCAGGCCGTCCCACTTGGAGAGGATTAACCTCTGCAGAGGGCGGTAATGAAATTGAGCGTACTCTACCATATCGAAAGCCGACACCATGAGGTCTAGTACTTGCATCGCTGTGTGTATCAACACTCTTGGGCGAGAGAGGACGATACTGTCCTGAATTTTCAGGACTTTCTCTGGAGACAGAAACAATTGTTGGCTGTGTGTGTCCAGCAGTGCCCCTAGGTGCACAATGTTCCGAGCAGGGACCAGCGAGGACTTTTTTCAGTTGATGAGCCACCCGTGGACTTTTAGGAATTGGACCGCCAGTTCCAGATAACTGTGGAGAACCTCTTGGGAGTTCACCAGGATCAGCAAGTCGTCCAGATTTGGCAGGATCCTGATTCTCTGATGGTGAAGGGTCGTCATCACGGCCATGACCTTGGTGAATATCCGAGGTGCCGTGGCCAAACCAGAAGGCAGGACTTGAAATCCAAAAACAAACCAGGCACAACACTGCTTAGCTTCCATCATCAGATGAGATTGGACCAGTGGCGTAACTACTACCCCCGCAGTCCTCGCGGTGGCTTGGGGGCGAGGGGCTGCGGGGGAGCCACTGATTTACAGCAGACTGACATGCGGACGAGCGTCCGCATGTCAGTCTGCAGTCTCCTTCCCTCCGCCGCTTTTTGGAGGGACACGGAGGGCACACAGCGCGCCTCCCTGTGTCCCTCCTGCTGCATCATCTCCGGCGGCCGCGGGTCTAATAGGGGGAAGTGCCGTCCGTGAGCTCTAATTGGCTCACGAACCGGCACTTCCCCCTATTAGACCCGCGGCCGCCGGAGATGATGCAGCAGGAGGGACACAGGAGAGACGAGCTGTGCCCTCCGTGTCCCTCCAAAAAGCGACGGCGGGGGGGGTAAATATCTGGCACTGGGGGCATATATGGCACGGGGGGGGGGAAGGAATATCTGGCACTGGGGCATTTCTGGCACTGGGGGGAATATCTGGCACTGGGGGCATATCTGGCACTGGGGGGGATATCTGGCACTGGGGCATATATGGCACTGGGGGGGAATATCTGGCACTGGGGGCATATATGGCACTGGGGGGGGGTATCTGGCACTGGGGGCATATATGGCACGGGGGGCATATATGGCACTGGGGGGAATATCTGGCACTGGGGGCATATATGGCACTGGGGGGGAATATCTGGCACTGGGGGCATATGTGTACCTGGCACATGGGGGGGACGACTATATTTGGCACTGGGGCATGTAAGTACCTGGCACCGTGGGGGAATATCTGGCACTGGGGACATATGTGGCACTGGGAGCACAGCCCTAGCAACAAGGACTACCTCCTAGCAACGAGCATGACACCCAGTGCATGAAACATCTGGCAACGAGCATGACACCCAGTGCATGAAACACCTGGCAACGAGCATGACACCCAGTGCATGAAACCCCTGGCAACGAGCATGACACCCTGAGCATGAAAACCGCTGGCACCGTGCATGGAACCAAGAGCATGAAACCCCTGGCAACGAGCATGACACCCAGTGCATGAAACCCCTGACAACGAGCAGGTAATTGAAAAGTAATTAGAAGCCTTACTGTAGGACTTAATGTGTAATGGGCATTACAGTGTGTGGCATAATGTATCACGGACATTGCGGTGTGTGTCATAATGTGTCGCAGGCATTACGGTGTATGGTATACTATATCGCAGGCATTGTGATATGTGGTATAATGTCTCAGGGTCATTGCAGTGTGTGGCATAATGTATCACGGACATTGCGGTGTGTGTCATAATGTGTCAGGCATTACGGTGTGTGGTATACTATATCACGGGCATTGTGGTATGTGGTATAATGTCTCAGGGTCATTGCAGTGTGGCATAATACATAACGGGCATTGCGATGTGTGGCATAGGGTATAACGGGCAGGGCATTGCGGTATGTGTCACAGGCATTACGGTGTATGGTATACTATATCACGGGCATTGTGGTATAATGTCTCAAGGTCAGTGCAGTGTGTGGCATAATGTGTCACAGGCATTGTATGTGCTATAATGTATCGGGCATTGCAGTGTGTGGCATAATGTATCACGGACATTGCGGTGTGTGTCATAATGTGTCACAGACATTGTATGTGCTATAATGTATCAGGGGCATTGCAGTGTGTAGCATAATGTATAACGGGCATTGCGATTCCTGTCATAAAGTGTCACAGGCATTACGGTGTGTGGCATAATGTGTCACAGACATTACGGTGTGTGGCATAATGTGTCGGGGGCATTACAGTGTGTGCATATTGTGTCGTGCATTATTGTGTGCGGCATAATGTCTAAGGGCCATTGCAGTATGTGGCATAATGTATACTGGGCATTACTATAAGGAGGAAAAATGACAAATAATGTAAGGGGCATGAATCAGGATTATTTTTCTTTCCTGTGGTGGCCAACGTATGGGCGTGCAGGTTGCAAAACTGGGGTATAAGGTAGTCTTTTCCTGCAATGCCACGCCCCTTTATGCGAAACCACGCCCACTCCAACAAAACCACGCCCCTTTTTTGACGCGCGCACCTTAGGCGCGCGCATATTTATCCCTTTCTTGCTCCCAATTATGGAGCATGAAGGGGGGGGGGGGGGGGGCGCCGAAGAATTTTTTGGCTTGGGGGAGAAAAATTTCTAGTTACGCCACTGGATTGGACATATCCAGTGTGATGCGGCTGTAGATGATTTTTGCTGTTTCTAACTTCTACATCAATGAATAAGTTTCAAAATAGAATGCATCAAGAGAACGGTGTTGGTAGTATAAAACTACCTACAGCACCTGGTATTCCCAGGTGGTCTCACATCCAAGAACAAACCAGGCCTAAGATCAGGTGATATTGGGCATATACAGTGTGGTGTGGCTGTAGATGAGCTTAGTGGTTTCTGTTAGAGTTCTTCTACTTCTAACTACTCGTACATAAATGAATAAGCGGACGATTTATTAAACCTGGTGAAATGATAATTTGCATGGTGATAAAGTACCAGCCAATCAGCTCCTAATTGCCATGTCACAGGCTGGGTTTGAAAAATGACAGTTAGGAGCTGACTGGCTGGTACTTTATCACCTTGCACTTTATCAGTTCACCAGGCTTAATAGATCTGCCCCAATGTTTCAAAATGGAATGCATCAAGAGAACGGTGTTGGTATTGTAAAAATACACACAGCTCCTGGTATTTCCTGGTGGTCTCCCATCCAAGTACTAAAACCAGGACCAACACTGCTCAGCTTCCATGATCAGGAGAGATTGGGCAAATCCAGTGTGCTGTGGCTGTAGATGAGCTTGTGGTTTCTGTTAGAGCTCTTCTACTTCTAACTTCTGGTACATAAAAGAATATGTGTAAAAATTAAATGTACAGTACCAAGAAAAGGGTGTTGGTAGTTTAAAAACACCTAAAGAATCTGATAATACATGGATGGGAGACTGCTTGGTAGTAACAAAGTCCAATACTGCTTTGCTTCAAAGATCAAATGAGATTGGGCATATCCAGTGTGGTGTGGCTTTAGATAAGCTTTGTGGTTTCTGTTAGAGCTCTTCTACTTCTAACTACTGGTACATTAATGAATATGTATAAGGTTGTAGTTTATCCAATATCCCTTTACTACATTACCTCCCCCCCCCCCTCCCCTCCCCTCCCCTCCTTATAGCTTCCTTTGTTCTCTCCTCCTCGTGTGTGCGTTATTTGTTTTCTCATACGTCCTAGAGGATGCTGGGATCACATTAAGAACCATGGGGTATAGACGGGATCCGCAGGAGACATGGGCACTTTAAGACTTTCAAAGGGTGTGAACTGTCTCCTCCCTCTATGCCCCTCCTCCAGACTCCAGTTTTAGAATTGTGCCCAGTGAGACTGGATGCACTACAGGGGAGCTCTACTGAGTTTCTCTGAAAAGACTTATGTTAGTTTTTCTTATTTTCAGGGAGGCTGCTGGCAACAGTCTCCCTGCTTCGTGGAACTTAGGGGAGAGAAGTATGACCAACTTCTAGTGAGTTCAATGGCTCTGCTTCTGGCTGACAGGACACCATTAGCTCCTGAGGGTGCTGATCGCTGGGTACGCCTAGATGCCCACTCCCGTAGCCTGCCATCACCCCCTTACAGAGCCAGAAGTCAGAAGACAGGCGAGTAGCAGAAGAACAGAAGACTTCTTCTCCAGTGACGGCATTCTGAGGTACCACGCAGCGAGCGGAATGCTGTGCGCCATGCTTCCACACAAACACAGGCACTGCAGGGTGCAGGGCATGTGGGTGGGTGGGGGGGGGCACCCTGGGCAGCATAAATTCCTCACAAAAGGCTGGCAAAAGTGGACATTAGTGCCTGGGCACTGTCCTTACCCCGCCAGCGTAATTAATTATTTGTTTCTGAGCGGGACAGAAGCGTGCCATTACAGCGGCGGGGCTTCTTCCTCACCTCACCAGCACATCTATAGAGCGTTACAAGTCTATCACTATAGAGTTTATTATTTCCCAGACTGTGTACTTTTGGCGCTGGGTTGTGAGCTGAAAAATCCTCTCTGTCCCTCTGACAGATTTACTGTAGGTCTATCCCCGATAAGCCGATGTGTCTGTGGGTACTTGGTACATGTGTGTCAACATGTCGGTGGCTGAATGTTTTTCCCAAGAGGAAACTATATTAGGAATGCAGACATATGATGGTGGCCCTGTTGGCACCACCAATAACTGACTGGGTGAAAGTTTCAATAATATCAGAGTGAGGTTGGATAAATCTGTGTCCCAGACACAGACGTAGAGAATAGATGTGATGTTCATGGCTATGCTTCTTTTCCCTCAGGCCCGCAAAAATGTTACTACACACTGATACTGACTCGGATACTGATTCCTATGTCGACCATAATATTTCCTGATTAGATCCAATATTGGCAAGGAGCATTCAGTACATGATTGTGGATATTAAGGACATATTAACATCACTGAGGACCCTGCTGTTCCTGACAAAGGGGTCTATATGTATGTATATAGAGATATATAATGAAAGCTGATGTAACGTTCCTCCATCTCTGTTTGAGAAAGTCTGGGCCAGCTCGACAAGATGGTTTCAAATCCCCAAAAGGTTTCCGATTGTTTATTCATTTCCTGCTGCGGACAGAATAAAGTGGGAGTCACCCCCTGTTCTGCACGGGGCCCTGTCACAAATCCAGCGGATCATATGCAGGAAGCTACATTATTTCTAGTTATGTAACCACGGGTACATTACTTAGACCTGCCATTACATGCGCATGGGTGAGTAGTAGTATTCAAGAATTGGTCGAATACCTTGTCTTCCGATATAGATATCTTGGAGAGATGGGATACTCCTTACGTTGGATCATATCAAGGACACTGCAGCATACTTACGACTGCAAGGGATATAGGACTCTTGAGTTCACGGGCCAATTTCATGGCAGTCTCGGATAGGAGGGCATTGTGGATTCACCAAGGGAATGCTGATGCTGACTCCAAGAAGAAAGGGAGTCTCTTCCCTATGAAGGTGAAGCCTTGTTTGGCAACGGCCTAGTTAATTTGATCTCGGCAGCTCCCGCAGGTAAGTCAACCTTCTTGCCCTATGTTCCCTCTCAACGGATGAAGACGCATCATTGTCTAACGCAGTCATTTTGTCCCAATAGATATGCAAGAAGTTAAGATTCCCCTTTCTTTGCAGGTAGAGGAAGGAGAAGAGGGAAGAGGTCTGTAGCCTCTTCAAGATCGCAGGAGCAGAGATCGTCCTCTGCTTCTGCCAAATCCACTGCATGACGCTGGGGCTCTCTTGCAGGAGCCCACACCAGTGGGGGCACGTCTAAAACACTTCAGTCAGTTCTGGATTAATTTGGACCTGGACTCGTGGGTTTTACAAATAGTGTCACAAGGGTACAAACTGGGGTTTCAAGACGTTCCCCCTCACCGATTGTTCAAATCGGCCTTAGTCAGCAGGGAGAAGGTTTTTATTCAAGCCTCTTCGTGCTCCCGAAGCCGGACGGCTCAGTCAGACCAATCTTAAATCTGAAATCCCTCAATTTCTACCTGAAGAAATTCAATTTCAAGATGGAATCTCTCAGGGTAGGTATCTCCAGTCCGGAGGAAGGAGATTTCATGGTTTTGGTAGACATAAGGATGCCTAATTACATGTTCCCGTTTAGCCACTGCATCAAGCTACCTGAGGTTTGCAATTCAGGATTGTCATTACCAATTTCAGACGTTGCCGTTTGGTCTGTCCACGGCTCCGAGGATTTTCACCAGGGTGATGGTGGAAATGATGGTTCTCCTCCGCAAGCAAGGAGTCACAATTATGCCGTACTTGGATGATCTCCTGATAAAGGCGAGATCCAGGGACCAGTTGGTGCAAAACATCTACTCTCCCTGACAGTTCTTCAACAACATGGTTGGCTCCTAAACTTGCCAAAATCGCAGTTGGTCCCAATGACGCGGTTGTTGTTTCTGGGAGTCATACTGGACACAGAAGAGGCTTTCTTCCAGTGGAAAGGCTATGGAGTTCCAGAGTCTGGTCAAACAAATTCTGAAACCAGCAAGAGTGTTAATCCATCAATGCATTCTGTTGCTGGGGAAGATGGTTGCGGCCTACGAGGCCATTCAGTTTGGCAGGTTCCATGCCAGAGTGTTCCAGTGGGACCTGTTGGACAAGTGGTCCGGATCCCACCTACACATGCACCGGAGGATAATCCAGTCTTCCAAGACCAGAATCTTACTCCATTGGTGGCTGCACAGTTCTCACCTCCTAGAGGGGCGATGGTTCGGGATCCAGGACTGGATCCTAGGGACCAAGGATGCAACCCTCCGAGGCTGGGGAGCAGTCACACAGGGGGAAAATATCCAAGGAAGATGGTCAAGTCAGGAAAGTTTTCTCCACATAAATGTTCTGGAGTTAAGGGCCATTTAATAACTGCAGACACAGTACGCACTGGGACGGGTGCCCAGCATCCTCTACGGACTAAGAGAAAAGGATTTACCGGTAGGTATTAAAATCCTATTTTCTCTAACGTCCTAGAGGATGCTGGGGACTCCGTAAGGACCATGGGGATAGATAGGCTCCGCAGGAGACATGGGTACTTTAAGAAAGACTTTAGTTCTGGGTGTGCACTGGCTCCTCCCTCTATGCCCCTCCTCCAGACCTCAGTTTGATACTGTGCCCAGTGGAGACTGGGTGCTTTTCAGGAGCTCTCCTGAGCTTTCTGACAGAAAGTATTTTGTTAGGTTTTTAATTTTCAGGGAGCACTGCTGGCAACAGACTCCCTCATCGAGGGACTGAGGGGAGAGAAGCAGCCCTACTCTCTGAGTTGCAAGGTCCTGCTTCTTAGGCTACTGGACACCATTAGCTCCAGAGGGATTGGTACGCAGGATCTCACCCTCGCCGTCCGTCCCAGAGTCGCGCCTCCGTCCCCCTTGCAGAGCCGGAAGATAGAAGCCGGGTGAGTATGAGAAGGAAAGAAGACTTCAGAGGCGGCAGAAGACTTCATGATCTTCACTGAAGTAACGCACAGCACTGCAGCTGTGCGCCATTGCTCCCATACACCTCACACACTCCGGTCACTGTAAGGGTGCAGGGCGCAGGGGGGGGGGGGCACCCTGGGCAGCAATATAAACCTCTTTTTGGCAAAAATATAACACATATACAGCGGGGCACTGTATATATGTATGAGCCCCCGCCAATTTTACAGTTTAAGCGGGACAGAAGCCTGCCGCCGAGGGTGCGGGGCTTCTCCCTCAGCACTCACCAGCGCCATTTTTTCTTCACAGCACCGCTGAGAGGAAGCTCCCCGGACTCTCCCCTGCTTATACCACGGTAGACAAGAGAGTTGAAAAGAGGGGGGGGGGGGGGCACATAATTTGGCGCAAATTACATGCTGCAGTACTACTGGGCAAACATTAAGTTACTGTGTATTCCTGGGTTATATAGCGCTGGGGTGTGTGCTGGCATACTCTCTCTCTGTCTCTCCAAAGGGCCTTGTGGGGAAACTGTCTTCAGAAAAAGCATTCCCTGTGTGTGTGGTGTGTCGGTACACATGTGTCGACATGTCTGAGGAAGAAGGCTATATTAGAGAGGAGCAGGAGCAAATGAATGTGGTGTCTCCGCCGACAGCTGATTGGATGGATATGTGGAATGTTTTAAATGCTAGTGTAAACTCATTGCACAAAAGATTAGACAAGGCTGAAGCTTTGGGACAGTCAGGGTCTCAACCCATGCCTGATCCTATGTTGCAGGGACTGTCAGGGTCTCATAAGCGCCCACTATCCCAGATTGTTGACACAGATACAGACACGGATTCTGACTCCAGTGTCGATTACGATGATGCAAAGTTACAGCCAAAATTGGCAAAATCCATTCGATATATGATTATGGCAATAAAAGATGTTTTGCACATCAGAGAGGAACCCCCTGTCCCTGACAAGAGGTTACATATGTACAAGGTGAAAAAGCCTGAGGTAACCTTTGAGGGGGTCACACGAGCTGAACGAGTTATGTGAAAAAGCTTGGGAATCTCCAGATAAAAGACTGCAGATTTCCAAAAGGATTCTTATGGCGTATCCTTTCCCATCAATGGATAGGTTACGATGGGAATCCTCCCCTAGGGTGGACAAAGCATTAACACGCTTATCCAAGAAGGTAGCCCTCCCGTCCCAGTATACGGCTACCCTCAAAGAGTCTGCTGACCGCAAACAGGAGATTACCCTGAAGTCCATTTATACACATTCAGGTACCTTACTCAGACCGGCAATTGCGTCGGCCTGGGTGTGTAGTGCTGTAGCGGCATGGACGGATACCTTATCTGAGGGGATGGATACCCTAGATAAGGATACTATTTTATTGACCCTGGGGCATATAAGAGATGCTGTCCTATATATGTGTGTATGCAAACTACAGGTGGTGCTGCAGGGCTCACACCCTTTTACTTGTCTTGTAGAGCAACTCTGGAGCTGTTTCTGGGTCCAGCTGCTGCAAGAAATCAGCTTGAATGCTTCAGGGGCTGGGGCATGGCCAACATGAGCCCACACTGATGGGGGGTGGGGGTGTATAAAGCGATTTAGGGGTCATCCAAGCGCAACCCCACAAAGGCCGCCATGCCCTGCGTGACCCTTTTCTCTTTTCATATGCAGACGAGGGTTGCAGCCAACTATGCCCACTGCTTGGATGACATCACTATATGCAAATCCATCTGCTGCAGGCCTTCCCCCAGGAATGCTTGCAGTAGTTGTTGCATTTGGTTTGTTGTTTGGGGGTGCTTCAGTATTAGGCAGCCTTCTGCCCTCCCACATTCGTCTGAAAATGTGTTCTCCCTGCAGTTGTTGTTCCCAGATGAGAGTTCCCTTGTGCTTCCTCAGTTGAATCTCCTTAACTTGACAGGGGTGTGCCCGAGCAGCCGCCCTCCACAGCCCTATCCCAACACATACTTATCTTGCATATGAGATCTCTTGATCATGAAGATAGTTCTCACAGGGTGAGGTTCATCCATTACATTTTAAAGTAGGAAGGTACAAATTACATATTCAAATTACATATATGTGCTGGATTCAAATGTTTTCCCCCCTTCCTTTCTCAATTGTGCCCATCAGCAGCTATTCTAATGTTGCTGCCAATGGGTGTGACGCATTCATTTCTTCTGTGGGGTACACTGGACTCCACAAGGATTCACATTGTATATGTACACCAGAGTAGGATCTTGATCTGAGGCACCAACAGGCTCAAAGCTTTTGACTGTTCCCAAGATGCTCAGCGCCCCCTCCTCTATAACCTCGCTTCCATGAACAGGGAGCTCAGTTTGTAGTTGGTGCCTTCAGTAGCAGGCCACTTAACAGGGGGCTGCCTCAGGCAGCCTATTCTTAGCTATTAATTTTGGCAAGAAAAGAAGAACTTTTTTTATAAGAATCTACAAGGGCTGCAGCAGGCTAGGTCTAATAGACCTCTTTACTGCAGCTCCATCACTCCCAGTGGCGCAGTATACTCCCGTGCCCCGGTTGCTGGGTCACTGCAGCGGAGGCTCCGGTTTCTTCCTAAGGTCAGTCACACACACACCGCCCTCCGGGATCACGAGGCCGCTGATGGGGGCGGGCCGTGTGCGCACTGGCGTGGACACTGATTACTGGGCAGCCGCTCCACTAGCCACCTTGACAGGCAGAGGCGGTCACTGGGCAGGAGGAGTCGGGCCAGCGGCGTTGTGCCGCCATTTTGGGGGCACAGTCAGGACAACGCAGACATGACCGGACCGTATGGGGGCGGGCTGTGACGGCTGCGTGACCCGGACAGCAACGGGCCTTATTTACTAAAATCTCAGATAAATTTTATGGCATTTATGTGCAGTCTAGTTTGCACAGTTGATAGAGTGTTGATCTTGCACTATCAATGTAAGCCTCACATAGGTTTGATACACATGTAAGTTTGTTTTTATTTTACTACATTGTGGTTTGTGGCTCTATACCATGTAATGCATGTCTTTTAACAGTAGTCAAGTCTTCCAATGTGCTTGTTAGTGAAACCCAATAGATAGCTTTATTTTATTTTGTTTCTTCAAATATTGAATGCATATGTCTTATAACTTTTTTTTTTTTCAATATACAGGTTGAGTATCTGTATATACATTTTTATTATAAGATTTTCAATGACAGAAGTACATCCAAGTTGCAGATTATGGATTGTGAAGGACAAATCAACCATATAAACAATTTAAGCAATTTAAATTGCATGCAGGTAGTAGAATATCAAACTCCTTGGATGAGAGTTGGTCGTAATAAACTAGGATAGAAAAGAATAAAGTAGAAAATAAGATTTTAAACCTACCGGTAAATCTTTTTCTCGTAGTCCGTAGAGGATGCTGGGGACTCCGTAAGGACCATGGGGATAGACGGGCTCCACAGGAGACATGGGCACTTTAAGAAAGACTTTAGTTCTGGGTGTGCACTGGCTCCTCCCTCTATGCCACAGTTAGAGAAACTGTGCCCAGAGGAGACGGACAGTATGAGGAAAGGATTTTGTTAATCCAGGGCAAGATTCATACCAGCCACACCAATCACACCGTATAACTTGTGATAAACTACCCAGTTATCAGTATGAAAAAACAACATAGCATCAGTGCAGGACCGATGCAACTATAACATAACCCTTATTGAAGCAATAACTATATACAAGTATTGCAGAAGTAGTCCGCACTTGGGACGGGCGCCCAGCATCCTCTACGGACTACGAGAAAAAGATTTACCAGTAGGTTTAAAATCTTATTTTCTCTAACGTCCTAGAGGATGCTGGGGACTCCGTAAGGACCATGGGGATTATACCAAAACGGGCGGGAGAGTGCGGATGACTCTGCAGCACCGATTGAGCAAACATGAGTTCCTCCTCAGCCAGGGTATCAAACTTATAGTATTTTGCAAAGGTGTGTGAACCCGACCAAGTAGCAGCTTGACACAGCTGTAGTGCCGAGACCCCTCGGGCAGCCGCCCAAGAAGAGCCCACTTTCCTCGTGGAATGGGCCTTGACCGATTTCAGTAACTGCAATCCAGCCATAGAATGCGCTTGCTGAATCGTGTTACAAATCCGGCGAGCAATAGCCTGCTTTGAAGCAGGGGCACCAATCTTGTTGGTTGCATACAGGACAAACAGCGCTTCAGTTTTCCTGACTCTAGCCGTCCTGGCCACGTAAATTTTCAAAGCCCTAACCACATCAAGTAACTCGGAATCCTCCAAGTCACGCGTAGCCACAGGCACCACAATAGGTTGGTTCATATGAAAAGATGAGACCACTTTTGGTAGGAATTGAGGACGGGTCTGCATTTCCGCTCTATCCACATGGAATACCAAATATGGGCTTTTATGTGACAAAGCCGCTAATTCCGACACTCGCCTAGCCGAAGCCAAGGCTAATAACATGACCACCTTCCATGTGAGATATTTTAACTCCACTGTTTTAAGTGGTTCAAACCAGTGTAATTTTAGAAAACTTAACACCACGTTAAGGTCCCAAGGTGCCACCGGAGGCACAAAAGGAGGCTGAATATGCAGCACTCCTTTTACAAAAGTCTGAACTTCTGGAAGAGAAGCCAATTCTTTTTGAAAGAAAATGGATAAGGCCGAAATCTGGACCTTAATAGAGCCTAATTTTAGGCCCAAATTCACTCCAGTTTGTAGGAAGTGAAGGAAACGGCCCAGATGGAATTCTTCCGTAGGAGCATTCCTGGCCTCACACCAAGAAACATAATTTCGCCATATACGGTGTAATGTTTTAACGTTACATCCTTCCTAGCCTTTATCAGCGTAGGGATGACCTCAACCGGAATGCTAGGATCCGGCATTCAACCGCCATGCCGTCAAACGCAGCCGCGGTAAGTCTTGGAACAGACAGGGCCCCTGATGCAACAGGTCCTGTCTTAGAGGGAGAGGCCACAGATCTTCTGTGAGCATTTCCTGCAGATCCGGATACCAGGTCCTCCGTGGCCAATCTGGAACAATGAGGATTGTTCTCACTCCTCTTTGTCTTATTATCCTCAACACCTTGGGTACGAGAGGAAGAGGAGGAAATACCGACCGGAACACCCACAGTGTCACTAGGGCGTCTACAGCTACTGCCTGAGGGTCTCTTGACCTTGCGCAATACCTCTGTAGCTTTTTGTTGAGCCGGGACGGCATCATGTCTATCTGTGGCAGTTCCCACCGACTTGTAATCTGTGCAAAGACTTCCTGATGAAGTCCCCACTCTCCCGGATGTAGGTCGTGTCTGCTGAGGATGTCTGCTTCCCAGTTGTCCACTCCCGGAATGAACACTGCTGACAGTGCGCTTGCGTGATTCTCCACCCAGCGAAGAATTCTGGTGGCTTGTGCCATCGCCACTCTGCTTCTTGTGCCGCCTTGGCGGTTTACATGAGCCACTGCGGTGACGTTGTCTGACTGGATCAGAACCGGTTGGTCGCAAAGTAAGGTCTCCGCTTGACGTAGGGCGTTGTATATGGCCCTTAGTTCCAGGATGTTGATGTGAAGACAAGTCTCTTGACTTGACCAAAGACCTTGGAAATTTCTTCCCTGTGTGACTGCTCCCCAACCTTGGAGGCTTGCGTCTGTGGTCACCAGGATCCAGCCCTGAATGCTGAATCTGCATCCCTCGAGAAGGTGAGCACTCTGCAGCCACCACAAGAGTGATACCCTGACCCTGGGGGACAGGGTGATCAACCAATGCATCTGTAAATGTGACCCGGACCACTTGTCCAGTAGGTCCCATTGGAAAGTCCTCGCATGGAACCTGCCGAATGGAATGGCCTCGTATGATGCCACCATCTTTCCCAGGACTCGAGTGCAGTGATGCACTGACACCTGTTTTGGTTTCAATAGGTTCCTGACAAGAGTCATGAGTTCCTGGGCCTTTTCTATCAGGAGATAAACCTTCTTCTGGTCTGTGTCCAGAATCATGCCCAAGAAAGACAGACGAGTAGTAGGAATCAACTGCGACTTCGGGATATTGAGAATCCAGCCGTGTTGCTGTAACACTTTCAGTGAAAGTGATACGCTGTTCAGCAACTGCTCTCTTGATCTCGCTTTTATGAGATCGCCCAAGTACGGGATAATTGTGACACCTTGCTTGCACAGGAGCACCATCATTTCCGCCATTACCTTGGTGAAAATTCTCAGGGCCATGGAGAGACCAAACAGCAACGTCTGAAATTGGCAATGACAGTCCTGTACCGCAAATCTGAGTTACGCCTGATGAGGTGGATAAATGGGGACATGAAGGTATGCATCCTGTACACAAATGCGGACAACAGGTGTCAAGCCGTGTGTTGCCTTTGTCAAGCTGTAATAAGTAGGGATAAGGACGTTAACCACCTCGGAACATCCTCCCTTATACGTCACCTGCAGCGCATTCATCATAAGTCAGTGACAAGTTCAAAAACTTTGGATGACAGCGGAAGCAGTCCACTAACCACTAAATCCCTTCCTCTTGTAACCAAGCTCCTGCAAACCACACCACCAACTCCCTCAGTGTCAATTTCCTCCTTAGACAGGAGAGCCAATAGTCCTGCAGGCCATGTCACTGGCAAGTCTGACGAGTCCTCTCCTGCCTGGGATTCCTCCGATGCATCCTTGAGTGTAACGCCTACTGCTGCTGGCGCTGCTGTTGTTGCTGCTGGGAGTCGATCGTCATCCCAGAGGGGAAGTCGGAAGACCACTTGTACTTCTTCCAGTAAGCAATTGACTGTCCAACAGTCCTTTGCGAGGAAGATGAAATATCACAGCAGTCATCCTGCTGCAAAGCGGATAACTCAGGTCTGGGTGGTGAAAAACGTGGTTCCGGTATCCATCGTTAATTTAGAGGCAACTAGAGACTTGATTGAGGTACTGTGTCCACGGTACCAAATACCCTCTAGGTTCCATTTCTCTAGGCAGGCGATACCGAAAATGTACACAGACCTCAGAAAAAGAGTCACCAGTGTCCTAAAAAATGCAGTTGTACCCAATGTCCACTTGTCTGTGGTTAAGTGGAGCAGGGCAGACTCAGGACTATATGACTGTGACAGCCCACTGGGTAGATGTATTGCCTCCCGCAGCAAGAACAGCAGCGGCGGCACCAGTAGCAGCATCTCGCAATTGCCAACTCGTTCCTAGGCAGGCTACGCTTTGTATCACCGCTTTCCATAAGAGGCACACAGCTGACAACCTCTTACGGAAACTGAGGAACATCATCGCAGAATGGCTTACCCCAATTGAACTCTCCTGGGGATTTGTGACATCGGACAACGCCACCAATATTGTGCGTGCATTACATCTGGGCAAATTCCAGCACGTCCCATGTTTTGCACATACATTGAACTTGGTGGTGCAGAATTATTTAAAAAACGACAGGGGCGTGCAAGAGATGCTGTCGGTGGCCCGAAGAATTGCGGGCCACTTTCTGCCTTCAGCCACCGCATGCCGAAGACTGGAGCACCACCAAACATTCCTGAACCTGCCCTGCCATCATCTGAAGCAAGAGGTGGTAACGAGGTGGAATTCAACCCTCTATATGCTTCAGAGGATGGAGGAGCAGCAAAAGGCCATTCAAGCCTATACATCTGCCCACGATATAGGCAAAGGAGGGGGAATGCACCTGACTCAAGCGCAGTGGAGAATGATTTCAACGTTGTGCAAGGTTCTGCAACCCTTTGAACTTTCCACACGTGAAGTCAGTTCAGACACTGCCAGCCTGAGTCAGGTCATTCCCCTCATCAGGCTTTTGCAGAAGAAGCTGGAGACATTGAAGGAGGAGCTAAAACAGAGCGATTCAACTAGGCATGTGGGACTTGTGGATGGAGCCCTTAATTTGCTTAACCAGGATTCAATCTGTTGAAATCAGAGCACTACATTTTGGCCGCCGTGCTCGATCCTAGATTTAAAACCTACATTGTATCTCTCTTTCCGGCAGACACAAGTCTGCAGAGGTTCAAAGACCTGCTGGTGAGAAAATTGTCAAGTCAAGCGGAACGTGACCCGTCAACAGCTCCTCCTTCACATTCTCCCGCAACTGGGGGTGCGAGGAAAAGGCTAAGAATTCCGAGCCCACCCGCTGGCGGTGATGCAGGGCAGTCTGGAGTGAGTGCTGACATCTGGTCCAGACTGAAGGACCTGGCAACGATTACTGACATGTCGTCTACTGTCACTGCATATGATTCTGTCACCTTTGAAAGAATGGTGGAGAAAAAGAGGCAATTTGGAGGCCCTTGCACAAACTGGCTTTATTCTACCTAAGTTGCCCTCCCTCCAGTGTGTACTCCGAAAGAGTGTTTAGTGCGGCCGCTCACCTTGTCAGCAATCGGCGTACAAGGTTACTTCCAGAAAATGTGGAGAAGATGATGATCATCAAAATTAATTATAATCAATTCCTCCGTGGAGACATTCACCAGCAATTGCCTCCAGAAAGTACACAGGGATCTGAGATGGTGGATTCCAGTGGGGACGAATTAATAATCTGTGAGGAGGGGGATGTACACAGTGAAAGGGGTGAGGAATCGGAGGATGATGAGGTGGACATCTTGCCTCTGTAGAGCCAGTTTGTGCAAGGAGAGATTGATTGATTCTTTTTTGGTGGGGGCCCAAACCAACCAGTCATTTCAGTCAGTCGTGTGGCAGACCCTGTCGCTGAAATGATGGGTTCGTCAATGTTTTTCTTTTCAATCTAAACCCCTGCAGTTTTCTGTAAGCATCTGCTTCGCTATGATGATCAACAAGTCACAAGGGAAAACACTCAGGGCTGGAGGCGTAGATCTTAGGACCAGCTGCTACAAGCATGGCAGAGGTGTCACTATCACTGGTGACACCCAGAGAGGCGGCGAGGGAGATTGTAATGCAGTGCGCGCAGATAAGCAGCGCAATGGTAAAAAGGAGGCATGGTCTCATAGGTAGGGGCGTGGCCTGAATCACCATTTTGTTGCTGCGGGTATCCCGGGGGTTGGGGGCTGTACCCGGGGACTAGTGTGTGAGTGGTGCTGGCTCCTGCACAGTGACAGAAACTGGGTGTTGCACGTAATGTCACAGTGAAACACCCATATTCTGTCACTGAAGAAGAGCCGGCACTTTGGTGTCACCCCACTTGGCGGGTGACACTCGGGTGTGTGCCGCAACCCCGTTGTGATGCCACTGACCCATGGGAAGCTTTACGTGGCTTACCCATGTGTTAGTAGCCCCAAGCATCTTTTGTGTTAGTCCCTGAAGAAAAACTTCAAATATTGTTTACAATTTTGTAATCAATGGCCTAATTCAGTAAGGATTGCAAATTCTGCTAAGTAACAGAATTTGCAATCCTTTGGTTCGCATGCTGGGGCCACCCATCACAGGGCATGGCCTCCCAGCATGCCGCCTCCCTTCTTGACCACGCTGAAATTGCAGTCTCAGTGCAGTTCAGCGTGATCATAAAAAATGGGTTAGCCTCCTGTTGGTGCAGACTGTACGTGTGCGCAGGAAGCCGCCACCATTTTTGTGATCGCAACGGCTGCATGTGATGTCATGCAGCCGCTCTGACCACGCATCCTGTTTCTCCGTTGAAGCCCTGCCCCCGCACCGCTCCATCTCCGACTTTGAAATGGAGTGTTGCTGACCCCCCCCCCCCAGCATTTTTTTTTTGCCAGCATATTTTTTTTCTCTGCAACCCACTACTAAATTGTGCTTCCTAGCTGTTTTTTATAAAATCACTGAATCAAATCTAACTCTGATTACATCAGAGAAGGCCAGGTACCCTACACAATAAGAGGGGGTTTGAAATTTTGACTTGTCTACTTAAATATCACCAAAATCTGATCACAAGGTCAATTACATTCCTGGGTGGGATTGAACCACCAACCTTTTGGTTAATAGCCTTACACACTAACCAATTGCACCACAGAGACACTTTGCAAAAAGTACATACTGACAAAGGCTAATAAGCATTCATCAAGAACGTTTCCTAGAAAAACTTTAAAAAGTCAATAATCTGGAGAGTTTTTGTAAGATGTTTCTTCCATCAACCAATGAAGAAACACATTGGTACTTTCCCATGATGAGTGAGTGCTTCAGGATCTCTTGCACTTACATGTGCAGCAGAGTACTGCAATGGAAGCATGCTGGGCCCATAACCCAGAGATAGGCAGATTGAAACTATCCTTTGCTATATGCATTTTTTTTGTTAATTAAAGTAATCCAAAACTGGGATTGATATTTTTGCTCTTTTATTTTTACTTAAAGTACAATAACTTTTACCATTTTAATTTGTTTTAATAGTATATTGACAGTATTGTTTTCTTTCAAAAATCCACTTAATTTTCTTTACCCTATTATTAAAATGGTAATTGACAAAAACAAACTACATTGTCACCAGAAGAGCAATACAAAATGTACAAGTGATATATTAAAATCATCTTTCCAGCTTGAATTTCAATGATGCATTTGGGCAACGATTTTGTGAGAAACATCTTCACCCTTAAATAAAGATTTTCTTAATTCCTTACCTGTGTGCTAATTAGATATCACCTTGTTTTCACATTAAACAGACTTCCACATGAGAAAGCAGCAAGGATGCAGTGGCGTTAATGTTTCCTGGTGTCAACCTGTATTATTTCAGTAGACATTGAAATGAGGATGCATCTTGCTGCCTTTCCAATGAAGCAAGTTTAATTTAGTAATAGGTGAAAAACCATCCCTACAAAGGTGTTAATCAGAGACTTGGCTTTGTGGACACTTTTCAGAGAACAAATTTGTTATCATAAAAATAAACCAGAAAATGAAGAGCTGTTTAATCACTCAATTGGATTTTTTTGCCAGCATATTTTTTTTCTCTGCAACCTACTGCTAAATTGTGCTTCCTAGCTGTTTTTTATAAAATCACTGAATCAAATCTAACTCTGATAACATCAGAGAAGGCCAGGTACCCTACACAATAAGAGGGGGTTTGAAATTTTGACTTATCTACTTAAAGATCACCAAAATCTGAACACAAGGTCAATTACGTCCCTGGGTGGGATTGAACCACCAACCTTTTGGTTAATAGCCTTACACACTAACCAATTGCGCCACAGAGACACTTTGCAAAAGTACATACTGACAAAGGCTAATAAGCATTCATCTAGAACGTTTCCTAGAAAAACTTTAAAAAGTCAATAATCTGGAGAGTTTTTGTAAGATGTTTCTTCCATCAACCAATGAAGAAACACATTGGTACTTTCCCATGATGAGTGAGTGCTTCAGGATCTCTTGCACTTACATGTGCAGCAGAGTACTGCAATGGAAGCATGCTGGGCCCATAACCCAGAGGTAGGCAGATTGAAACTATCCTTTGCTATATGCATTTTTTTTGTTAATTAAAGTAATCCAAAACTGGGATTGATATTTTGGCTCTTTTATTTTTACTTAAAGTACAATAACTTTTACCATTTTAATTTGTTTTGATAGTATATTGACAGTATTGTTTTCTTTCAAAAATCCACTTAATTTTCTTTACCCTATTATTAAAATGGTAATTGACAAAAACAAACTACATTGTCACCAGAAGAGCAATACAAAATGTACAAGTGATATATTAAAATCATCTTTCCAGCTTGAATTTCAATGATGCATTGGGGCAACGATTTTGTGAGAAACATCTTCACCCTTAAATAAAGATTTTCTTAATTCCTTACCTGTGTGCTAATTAGATATCACCTTGTTTTCACATTAAACAGACTTCCACATGAGAAAGCAGCAAGGATGCAGTGGCGTTAATGTTTCCTGGTGTCAACCTGTATTATTTCAGTAGACATTGAAATGAGGATGCATCTTGCTGCCTTTCCAATGAAGCAAGTTTAATTTAGTAATAGGTGAAAAACCATCCCTACAAAGGTGTTAATCAGAGACTTGGCTTTGTGGACACTTTTCAGAGAACAAATTTGTTAGCATAAAAATAAAGCCAGAAAATGAAGAGCTGTTTAATCACTCAATTGGATTTTTTTGCCAGCATATTTTTTTTATCTGCAACCCACTGCTAAATTGTGCTTCCTAGCTGTTTTTTATAAAATCACTGAATCAAATCTAACTCTGATTACATCAGAGAAGGCCAGGTACCCTACACAATAAGAGGGGGTTTGAAATTTTGACTTGTCTACTTAAATATCACCAAAATCTGATCACAAGGTCAATTACATTCCTGGGTGGGATTGAACCACCAACCTTTTGTTAATAGCCTTACACACTAACCAATTGCGCCACAGAGACACTTTGCAAAAGAACATACTGACAAAGGCTAATACATTCATCTAGAACGTTTCCTAGAAAAACTTTAAAAAGTCAATAATCTGGAGAGTTTTTGTAAGATGTTTCTTTCATCAACCAACGAAGAAACACATTGGTACTTTCCCATGATGAGTGAGTGCTTCAGGATCTCTTGCACTTACATGTGCAGCAGAGTACTGCAATGGAAGCATGCTGGGCCCATAACCCAGAGGTAGGCAGATTGAAATTATCCTTTGCTATATGCATTTTTTTGTTAATTAAAGTAATTCAAAACTGGGATTGATATTTTTGCTCTTTTATTTTTACTTAAAGTACAATAACTTTTACCATTTTAATTTGTTTTAATAGTATATTGACAGTATTGTTTTCTTTCAAAAATCCACTTAATTTTCTTTACCCTATTATTAAAATGGTAATTGACAAAAACAAACTACATTGTCACCAGAAGAGCAATACAAAATGTACAAGTGATATATTAAAATCATCTTTCCAGCTTGAATTTCAATGATGCATTGGGGCAACGATTTTGTGAGAAACATCTTCACCCTTAAATAAAGATTTTCTTAATTCCTTACCTGTGTGCTAATTAGATATCACCTTGTTTTCACATTAAACAGACTTCCACATGAGAAAGCAGCAAGGATGCAGTGGCGTTAATGTTTCCTGGTGTCAACCTGTATTATTTCAGTAGACATTGAAATGAGGATGCATCTTGCTGCCTTTCCAATGAAGCAAGTTTAATTTAGTAATAGGTGAAAAACCATCCCTACAAAGGTGTTAATCAGAGACTTGGCTTTGTGGACACTTTTCAGAGAACAAATTTGTTAGCATAAAAATAAAGCCAGAAATGAAGAGCTGTTTAATCACTCAATTGGATTTTTTTGCCAGCATATTTCTTTTTCTCTGCAACCCACTGCTAAATTGTGCTTCCTAGCTGTTTTTATAAAATCACTGAATCAAATCTAACTCTGATTACATCAGAGAAGGCTAGGTACCCTACACAATAAGAGGGGGTTTGAAATTTTGACTTGTCTACTTAAATATCACCAAAATCTGATCACAAGGTCAATTACGTCCCTGGGTAGGATGTAACCACCAACCTTTTGGTTAATAGCCGTACACACTAACCAATTGCGCCACAGAGACACTTTGCAAAAAGTACATACTGACAAAGGCTAATAAGCATTCATCTAGAACATATCCTAGAAAAACTTTAAAAAGTCAATAATCTGGAGAGTTTTTGAAAGATGTTTCTTCCATCAACCAACAAAGAAACACATTGGTACTTTCCCATGATGAGTGAGTGCTTCAGGATCTCTTGCACTTACATGTGCAGCAGAGTACTCCAATGGAAGCATGCTGGGCCCATAACCCAGAGGTAGGCAGATTGAAACTATCCTTTGTTATATGCATTTTTTTTGTTAATTAAAGTAATCCAAAACTGGGATGGATATTTTTGCTCTTTTATTTTTACTTAAAGTACAATAACTTTTACCATTTTAATTTGTTTTAATAGTATATTGACAGTATTGTTTTCTTTCAAAAATCCACTTAATTTTCTTTACCCAATTATTAAAATGGTAATTGACAAAAACAAACTACATTGTCACCAGAAGAGCAATACAAAATGTACAAGTGATATATTAAAATCATCTTTCCAGGTTGAATTTCAATGATGCATTGGGGCAACGATTTTGTGAGAAACATCTTCACCCTTAAATAAAGATTTTCTTAATTCCTTACCTGTGTGCTAATTAGATATCACCTTGTTTTCACATTAAACAGACTTCCACATGAGAAAGCAGCAAGGATGCAGTGGCGTTAATGTTTCCTGGTGTCAACCTGTATTATTTCAGTAGACATTGAAATGAGGATGCATCTTGCTGCCTTTCCAATGAAGCAAGTTTAATTTAGTAATAGGTGAAAAACCATCCTTACAAAGGTGTTAATCAGAGACTTGGCTTTGTGGACACTTTTCAGAGAACAAATTTGTTAGCATAAAAATAAAGCCAGAAAATGAAGAGCTGTTTATTCACTCAATTGGATTTTTCTGCCAGCATATTTTTTTTCTCTGCAACCTACTGCTAAATTGTGCTTCCTAGCTGTTTTTATAAAATCACTGAATCAAATCTAACTCTGATTACATCAGGGAAGGCCAGGTACCCACACCATAACAGGGGGTTTGAAATTTTGACTTGTCTACTTAAATATCACCAAAATCTGATCACAAGGTCAATTACATTCCTGGGTGGGATTGAACCACCAACCTTTTGGTTAATAGCCGAACACACTAACCGATTGCGCCACTGAGACACTTTGCAAAAAGTACATACTGACAAAGGCTAATAAGCATTCATCTAGAACGTTTCCTAGAAAAACTTTAAAAAATCAATAATCTGGAGAGTTTTTGTAAGATGTTTCTTCCATCAACCAACGAAGAAACACATTGGTACTTTCCCACGATGAGTGAGTGCTTCAGGATCTCTTGCACTTACATGTGCAGCAGAGTACTGCAATGGAAGCATGCTGGGCCGATAACCCAGAGGTAGGCAGATTGAAACTATCCTCTGCTATATGCATTTTTTTTTAATTAAAGTAATCCAAAATTGGGATTGATATTTTGGCTCTTTTATTTTTACTTAAAGTACAATAACTTTTACCATTTTAATTTGTTTTAATAGTATATTGACAGTATTGTTTTCTTTCAAAAATCCACTTAATTTTCTTTACCCTATTATGAAAATGGTAATTGACAAAAACAAACTACATTGTCACCAGAAGAGCAATACAAAATGTACAAGTGATATATTAAAATCATCTTTCCAGCTTGAATTTCAATGATGCATTTGGGCAACGATTTTGTGAGAAACATCTTCACCCTTAAATAAAGATTTTCTTAATTCCTTACCTGTGTGCTAATTAGATATCACCTTGTTTTCACATTAAACAGACTTCCACATGAGAAAGCAGCAAGGATGCAGTGGCGTTAATGTTTCCTGGTGTCAACCTGTATTATTTCAGTAGACATTGAAATGAGGATGCATCTTGCTGCCTTTCCAATGAAGCAAGTTTAATTTAGTAATAGGTGAAAAACCATCCCTACAAAGGTGTTAATCAGAGACTTGGCTTTGTGGACACTTTTCAGAGAACAAATTTGTTAGCATAAAAATAAAGCCAGAAATGAAGAGCTGTTTAATCACTCAATTGGATTTTTTTGCCAGCAAATTTCTTTTTCTCTGCAACCCACTGCTAAATTGTGCTTCCTAGCTGTTTTTATAAAATCACTGAATCAAATCTAACTCTGATAACATCAGAGAAGGCCAGGTACCCTACACAATAAGAGGGGGTTTGAAATTTTGACTTATCTACTTAAAGATCACCAAAATCTGAACACAAGGTCAATTACGTCCCTGGGTGGGATTGAACCACCAACCTTTTGGTTAATAGCCTTACACACTAACCAATTGCGCCACAGAGACACTTTGCAAAAGTACATACTGACAAAGGCTAATAAGCATTCATCTAGAACGTTTCCTAGAAAAACTTTAAAAAGTCAATAATCTGGAGAGTTTTTGTAAGATGTTTCTTCCATCAACCAATGAAGAAACACATTGGTACTTTCCCATGATGAGTGAGTGCTTCAGGATCTCTTGCACTTACATGTGCAGCAGAGTACTGCAATGGAAGCATGCTGGGCCCATAACCCAGAGGTAGGCAGATTGAAACTATCCTTTGCTATATGCATTTTTTTTGTTAATTAAAGTAATCCAAAACTGGGATTGATATTTTGGCTCTTTTATTTTTACTTAAAGTACAATAACTTTTACCATTTTAATTTGTTTTGATAGTATATTGACAGTATTGTTTTCTTTCAAAAATCCACTTAATTTTCTTTACCCTATTATTAAAATGGTAATTGACAAAAACAAACTACATTGTCACCAGAAGAGCAATACAAAATGTACAAGTGATATATTAAAATCATCTTTCCAGCTTGAATTTCAATGATGCATTGGGGCAACGATTTTGTGAGAAACATCTTCACCCTTAAATAAAGATTTTCTTAATTCCTTACCTGTGTGCTAATTAGATATCACCTTGTTTTCACATTAAACAGACTTCCACATGAGAAAGCAGCAAGGATGCAGTGGCGTTAATGTTTCCTGGTGTCAACCTGTATTATTTCAGTAGACATTGAAATGAGGATGCATCTTGCTGCCTTTCCAATGAAGCAAGTTTAATTTAGTAATAGGTGAAAAACCATCCCTACAAAGG
Organism: Pseudophryne corroboree; assembly: GCF_028390025.1. Classification (NCBI taxonomy): domain Eukaryota; kingdom Metazoa; phylum Chordata; class Amphibia; order Anura; family Myobatrachidae; genus Pseudophryne; species Pseudophryne corroboree. The sequence continues at coordinate 32,579 of NW_026970143.1, read as the reverse complement.
TGTTAATCAGAGACTTGGCTTTGTGGACACTTTTCAGAGAACAAATTTGTTAGCATAAAAATAAAGCCAGAAAATGAAGAGCTGTTTAATCACTCAATTGGATTTTTTTGCCAGCATATTTTTTTTATCTGCAACCCACTGCTAAATTGTGCTTCCTAGCTGTTTTTTATAAAATCACTGAATCAAATCTAACTCTGATTACATCAGAGAAGGCCAGGTACCCTACACAATAAGAGGGGGTTTGAAATTTTGACTTGTCTACTTAAATATCACCAAAATCTGATCACAAGGTCAATTACATTCCTGGGTGGGATTGAACCACCAACCTTTTGTTAATAGCCTTACACACTAACCAATTGCGCCACAGAGACACTTTGCAAAAGTACATACTGACAAAGGCTAATACATTCATCTAGAACGTTTCCTAGAAAAACTTTAAAAAGTCAATAATCTGGAGAGTTTTTGTAAGATGTTTCTTCCATCAACCAACGAAGAAACACATTGGTACTTTCCCATGATGAGTGAGTGCTTCAGGATCTCTTGCACTTACATGTGCAGCAGAGTACTGCAATGGAAGCATGCTGGGCCCATAACCCAGAGGTAGGCAGATTGAAATTATCCTTTGCTATATGCATTTTTTTTGTTAATTAAAGTAATTCAAAACTGGGATTGATATTTTTGCTCTTTTATTTTTACTTAAAGTACAATAACTTTTACCATTTTAATTTGTTTTAATAGTATATTGACAGTATTGTTTTCTTTCAAAAATCCACTTAATTTTCTTTACCCTATTATTAAAATGGTAATTGACAAAAACAAACTACATTGTCACCAGAAGAGCAATACAAAATGTACAAGTGATATATTAAAATCATCTTTCCAGCTTGAATTTCAATGATGCATTGGGGCAACGATTTTGTGAGAAACATCTTCACCCTTAAATAAAGATTTTCTTAATTCCTTACCTGTGTGCTAATTAGATATCACCTTGTTTTCACATTAAACAGACTTCCACATGAGAAAGCAGCAAGGATGCAGTGGCGTTAATGTTTCCTGGTGTCAACCTGTATTATTTCAGTAGACATTGAAATGAGGATGCATCTTGCTGCCTTTCCAATGAAGCAAGTTTAATTTAGTAATAGGTGAAAAACCATCCTTACAAAGGTGTTAATCAGAGACTTGGCTTTGTGGACACTTTTCAGAGAACAAATTTGTTAGCATAAAAATAAAGCCAGAAAATGAAGAGCTGTTTATTCACTCAATTGGATTTTTCTGCCAGCATATTTTTTTTTCTCTGCAACCTACTGCTAAATTGTGCTTCCTAGCTGTTTTTATAAAATCACTGAATCAAATCTAACTCTGATTACATCAGGGAAGGCCAGGTACCCACACCATAACAGGGGGTTTGAAATTTTGACTTGTCTACTTAAATATCACCAAAATCTGATCACAAGGTCAATTACATTCCTGGGTGGGATTGAACCACCAACCTTTTGGTTAATAGCCGAACACACTAACCGATTGCGCCACTGAGACACTTTGCAAAAAGTACATACTGACAAAGGCTAATAAGCATTCATCTAGAACGTTTCCTAGAAAAACTTTAAAAAGTCAATAATCTGGAGAGTTTTTGTAAGATGTTTCTTCCATCAACCAACGAAGAAACACATTGGTACTTTCCCACGATGAGTGAGTGCTTCAGGATCTCTTGCACTTACATGTGCAGCAGAGTACTGCAATGGAAGCATGCTGGGCCGATAACCCAGAGGTAGGCAGATTGAAACTATCCTCTGCTATATGCATTTTTTTTTTATTAAAGTAATCCAAAATTGGGATTGATATTTTGGCTCTTTTATTTTTACTTAAAGTACAATAACTTTTACCATTTTAATTTGTTTTAATAGTATATTGACAGTATTGTTTTCTTTCAAAAATCCACTTAATTTTCTTTACCCTATTATTAAAATGGTAATTGACAAAAACAAACTACATTGTCACCAGAAGAGCAATACAAAATGTACAAGTGATATATTAAAATCATCTTTCCAGCTTGAATTTCAATGATGCATTTGGGCAACGATTTTGTGAGAAACATCTTCACCCTTAAATAAAGATTTTCTTAATTCCTTACCTGTGTGCTAATTAGATATCACCTTGTTTTCACATTAAACAGACTTCCACATGAGAAAGCAGCAAGGATGCAGTGGCGTTAATGTTTCCTGGTGTCAACCTGTATTATTTCAGTAGACATTGAAATGAGGATGCATCTTGCTGCCTTTCCAATGAAGCAAGTTTAATTTAGTAATAGGTGAAAAACCATCCCTACAAAGGTGTTAATCAGAGACTTGGCTTTGTGGACACTTTTCAGAGAACAAATTTGTTATCATAAAAATAAACCAGAAAATGAAGAGCTGTTTAATCACTCAATTGGATTTTTTTGCCAGCATATTTTTTTTCTCTGCAACCTACTGCTAAATTGTGCTTCCTAGCTGTTTTTTTATAAAATCACTGAATCAAATCTAACTCTGATTACATCAGAGAAGGCCAGGTACCCTACACAATAAGAGGGGGTTTGAAATTTTGACTTGTCTACTTAAATATCACCAAAATCTGACCACAAGGTCAATTACATCCCTGGGTGGGATTGAACCACCAACCTTTTGTTAATAGCCTTACACACTAACCAATTGCGCCACAGAGACACTTTGCAAAAGTACATACTGACAAAGGCTAATACATTCATCTAGAACGTTTCCTAGAAAAACTTTAAAAAGTCAATAATCTGGAGAGTTTTTGTAAGATGTTTCTTCCATCAACCAACGAAGAAACACATTGGTACTTTCCCATGATGAGTGAGTGCTTCAGGATCTCTTGCACTTACATGTGCAGCAGAGTACTGCAATGGAAGCATGCTGGGCCCATAACCCAGAGGTAGGCAGATTGAAATTATCCTTTGCTATATGCATTTTTTTTGTTAATTAAAGTAATTCAAAACTGGGATTGATATTTTTGCTCTTTTATTTTTACTTAAAGTACAATAACTTTTACCATTTTAATTTGTTTTAATAGTATATTGACAGTATTGTTTTCTTTCAAAAATCCACTTAATTTTCTTTACCCTATTATTAAAATGGTAATTGACAAAAACAAACTACATTGTCACCAGAAGAGCAATACAAAATGTACAAGTGATATATTAAAATCATCTTTCCAGCTTGAATTTCAATGATGCATTGGGGCAACGATTTTGTGAGAAACATCTTCACCCTTAAATAAAGATTTTCTTAATTCCTTACCTGTGTGCTAATTAGATATCACCTTGTTTTCACATTAAACAGACTTCAACATGAGAAAGCAGCAAGGATGCAGTGGCGTTAATGTTTCCTGGTGTCAACCTGTATTATTTCAGTAGACATTGAAATGAGGATGCATCTTGCTGCCTTTCCAATGAAGCAAGTTTAATTTAGTAATAGGTGAAAAACCATCCCTACAAAGGTGTTAATCAGAGACTTGGCTTTGTGGACACTTTTCAGAGAACAAATTTGTTAGCATAAAAATAAAGCCAGAAATGAAGAGCTGTTTAATCACTCAATTGGATTTTTTTGCCAGCATATTTCTTTTTCTCTGCAACCCACTGCTAAATTGTGCTTCCTAGCTGTTTTTATAAAATCACTGAATCAAATCTAACTCTGATTACATCAGAGAAGGCTAGGTACCCTACACAATAAGAGGGGGTTTGAAATTTTGACTTGTCTTCTTAAATATCACCAAAATCTGATCACAAGGTCAATTACGTCCCTGGGTAGGATGTAACCACCAACCTTTTGGTTAATAGCCGTACACACTAACCAATTGCGCCACAGAGACACTTTGCAAAAAGTACATACTGACAAAGGCTAATAAGCATTCATCTAGAACATATCCTAGAAAAACTTTAAAAAGTCAATAATCTGGAGAGTTTTTGAAAGATGTTTCTTCCATCAACCAACAAAGAAACACATTGGTACTTTCCCATGATGAGTGAGTGCTTCAGGATCTCTTGCACTTACATGTGCAGCAGAGTACTCCAATGGAAGCATGCTGGGCCCATAACCCAGAGGTAGGCAGATTGAAACTATCCTTTGTTATATGCATTTTTTTTGTTAATTAAAGTAATCCAAAACTGGGATGGATATTTTTGCTCTTTTATTTTTACTTAAAGTACAATAACTTTTACCATTTTAATTTGTTTTAATAGTATATTGACAGTATTGTTTTCTTTCAAAAATCCACTTAATTTTCTTTACCCAATTATTAAAATGGTAATTGACAAAAACAAACTACATTGTCACCAGAAGAGCAATACAAAATGTACAAGTGATATATTAAAATCATCTTTCCAGGTTGAATTTTAATGATGCATTGGGGCAACGATTTTGTGAGAAACATCTTCACCCTTAAATAAAGATTTTCTTAATTCCTTACCTGTGTGCTAATTAGATATCACCTTGTTTTCACATTAAACAGACTTCCACATGAGAAAGCAGCAAGGATGCAGTGGCGTTAATGTTTCCTGGTGTCAACCTGTATTATTTCAGTAGACATTGAAATGAGGATGCATCTTGCTGCCTTTCCAATGAAGCAAGTTTAATTTAGTAATAGGTGAAAAACCATCCTTACAAAGGTGTTAATCAGAGACTTGGCTTTGTGGACACTTTTCAGAGAACAAATTTGTTAGCATAAAAATAAAGCCAGAAAATGAAGAGCTGTTTATTCACTCAATTGGATTTTTCTGCCAGCATATTTTTTTTCTCTGCAACCTACTGCTAAATTGTGCTTCCTAGCTGTTTTTATAAAATCACTGAATCAAATCTAACTCTGATTACATCAGGGAAGGCCAGGTACCCACACCATAACAGGGGGTTTGAAATTTTGACTTGTCTACTTAAATATCACCAAAATCTGATCACAAGGTCAATTACATCCCTGGGTGGGATTGAACCACCAACCTTTTGGTTAATAGCCAAACACACTAACCGATTGCGCCACTGAGACACTTTGCAAAAAGTACATACTGACAAAGGCTAATAAGCATTCATCTAGAACGTTTCCTAGAAAAACTTTAAAAAGTCAATAATCTGGAGAGTTTTTGTAAGATGTTTCTTCCATCAACCAACGAAGAAACACATTGGTACTTTCCCACGATGAGTGAGTGCTTCAGGATCTCTTGCACTTACATGTGCAGCAGAGTACTGCAATGGAAGCATGCTGGGCCCATAACCCAGAGGTAGGCAGATTGAAATTATCCTTTGCTATATGCATTTTTTTTGTTAATTAAAGTAATTCAAAACTGGGATTGATATTTTTGCTCTTTTATTTTTACTTAAAGTACAATAACTTTTACCATTTTAATTTGTTTTAATAGTATATTGACAGTATTGTTTTCTTTCAAAAATCCACTTAATTTTCTTTACCCTATTATTAAAATGGTAATTGACAAAAACAAACTACATTGTCACCAGAAGAGCAATACAAAATGTACAAGTGATATATTAAAATCATCTTTCCAGCTTGAATTTCAATGATGCATTGGGGCAACGATTTTGTGAGAAACATCTTCACCCTTAAATAAAGATTTTCTTAATTCCTTACCTGTGTGCTAATTAGATATCACCTTGTTTTCACATTAAACAGACTTCAACATGAGAAAGCAGCAAGGATGCAGTGGCGTTAATGTTTCCTGGTGTCAACCTGTATTATTTCAGTAGACATTGAAATGAGGATGCATCTTGCTGCCTTTCCAATGAAGCAAGTTTAATTTAGTAATAGGTGAAAAACCATCCCTACAAAGGTGTTAATCAGAGACTTGGCTTTGTGGACACTTTTCAGAGAACAAATTTGTTAGCATAAAAATAAAGCCAGAAATGAAGAGCTGTTTAATCACTCAATTGGATTTTTTTGCCAGCATATTTCTTTTTCTCTGCAACCCACTGCTAAATTGTGCTTCCTAGCTGTTTTTATAAAATCACTGAATCAAATCTAACTCTGATTACATCAGAGAAGGCTAGGTACCCTACACAATAAGAGGGGGTTTGAAATTTTGACTTGTCTACTTAAATATCACCAAAATCTGATCACAAGGTCAATTACGTCCCTGGGTAGGATGTAACCACCAACCTTTTGGTTAATAGCCGTACACACTAACCAATTGCGCCACAGAGACACTTTGCAAAAAGTACATACTGACAAAAGCTAATAAGCATTCATCTAGAACATATCCTAGAAAAACTTTAAAAAGTCAATAATCTGGAGAGTTTTTGAAAGATGTTTCTTCCATCAACCAACAAAGAAACACATTGGTACTTTCCCATGATGAGTGAGTGCTTCAGGATCTCTTGCACTTACATGTGCAGCAGAGTACTCCAATGGAAGCATGCTGGGCCCATAACCCAGAGGTAGGCAGATTGAAACTATCCTTTGTTATATGCATTTTTTTTGTTAATTAAAGTAATCCAAAACTGGGATGGATATTTTTGCTCTTTTATTTTTACTTAAAGTACAATAACTTTTACCATTTTAATTTGTTTTAATAGTATATTGACAGTATTGTTTTCTTTCAAAAATCCACTTAATTTTCTTTACCCAATTATTAAAATGGTAATTGACAAAAACAAACTACATTGTCACCAGAAGAGCAATACAAAATGTACAAGTGATATATTAAAATCATCTTTCCAGGTTGAATTTTAATGATGCATTGGGGCAACGATTTTGTGAGAAACATCTTCACCCTTAAATAAAGATTTTCTTAATTCCTTACCTGTGTGCTAATTAGATATCACCTTGTTTTCACATTAAACAGACTTCCACATGAGAAAGCAGCAAGGATGCAGTGGCGTTAATGTTTCCTGGTGTCAACCTGTATTATTTCAGTAGACATTGAAATGAGGATGCATCTTGCTGCCTTTCCAATGAAGCAAGTTTAATTTAGTAATAGGTGAAAAACCATCCTTACAAAGGTGTTAATCAGAGACTTGGCTTTGTGGACACTTTTCAGAGAACAAATTTGTTAGCATAAAAATAAAGCCAGAAAATGAAGAGCTGTTTATTCACTCAATTGGATTTTTCTGCCAGCATATTTTTTTTCTCTGCAACCTACTGCTAAATTGTGCTTCCTAGCTGTTTTTATAAAATCACTGAATCAAATCTAACTCTGATTACATCAGGGAAGGCCAGGTACCCACACCATAACAGGGGGTTTGAAATTTTGACTTGTCTACTTAAATATCACCAAAATCTGATCACAAGGTCAATTACATCCCTGGGTGGGATTGAACCACCAACCTTTTGGTTAATAGCCGAACACACTAACCGATTGCGCCACTATGACACTTTGCAAAAAGTACATACTGACAAAGGCTAATAAGCATTCATCTAGAACGTTTCCTAGAAAAACTTTAAAAAGTCAATAATCTGGAGAGTTTTTGTAAGATGTTTCTTCCATCAACCAACGAAGAAACACATTGGTACTTTCCCACGATGAGTGAGTGCTTCAGGATCTCTTGCACTTACATGTGCAGCAGAGTACTGCAATGGAAGCATGCTGGGCCGATAACCCAGAGGTAGGCAGATTGAAACTATCCTCTGCTATATGCATTTTTTTTTAATTAAAGTAATCCAAAATTGGGATTGATATTTTGGCTCTTTTATTTTTACTTAAAGTACAATAACTTTTACCATTTTAATTTGTTTTAATAGTATATTGACAGTATTGTTTTCTTTCAAAAATCCACTTAATTTTCTTTACCCTATTATTAAAATGGTAATTGACAAAAACAAACTACATTGTCACCAGAAGAGCAATACAAAATGTACAAGTGATATATTAAAATCATCTTTCCAGCTTGAATTTCAATGATGCATTTGGGCAACGATTTTGTGAGAAACATCTTCACCCTTAAATAAAGATTTTCTTAATTCCTTACCTGTGTGCTAATTAGATATCACCTTGTTTTCACATTAAACAGACTTCCACATGAGAAAGCAGCAAGGATGCAGTGGCGTTAATGTTTCCTGGTGTCAACCTGTATTATTTCAGTAGACATTGAAATGAGGATGCATCTTGCTGCCTTTCCAATGAAGCAAGTTTAATTTAGTAATAGGTGAAAAACCATCCCTACAAAGGTGTTAATCAGAGACTTGGCTTTGTGGACACTTTTCAGAGAACAAATTTGTTATCATAAAAATAAACCAGAAAATGAAGAGCTGTTTAATCACTCAATTGGATTTTTTTGCCAGCATATTTTTTTTCTCTGCAACCTACTGCTAAATTGTGCTTCCTAGCTGTTTTTTATAAAATCACTGAATCAAATCTAACTCTGATTACATCAGAGAAGGCCAGGTACCCTACACAATAAGAGGGGGTTTGAAATTTTGACTTGTCTACTTAAAGATCACCAAAATCTGAACACAAGGTCAATTACGTCCCTGGGTGGGATTGAACCACCAACCTTTTGGTTAATAGCCTTACACACTAACCAATTGCGCCACAGAGACACTTTGCAAAAGTACATACTGACAAAATCTAATAAGCATTCATCTAGAACGTTTCCTAGAAAAACTTTAAAAAGTCAATAATCTGGAGAGTTTTTGTAAGATGTTTCTTCCATCAACCAATGAAGAAACACATTGGTACTTTCCCATGATGAGTGAGTGCTTCAGGATCTTTTGCACTTACATGTGCAGCAGAGTACTGCAATGGAAGCATGCTGGGCCCATAACCCAGAGGTAGGCAGATTGAAACTATCCTTTGCTATATGCATTTTTTTTGTTAATTAAAGTAATCCAAAACTGGGATTGATATTTTGGCTCTTTTATTTTTACTTAAAGTACAATAACTTTTACCATTTTAATTTGTTTTAATAGTATATTGACAGTATTGTTTTCTTTCAAAAATCCACTTAATTTTCTTTACCCAATTATTAAAATGGTAATTGACAAAAACAAACTACATTGTCACCAGAAGAGCAATACAAAATGTACAAGTGATATATTAAAATCATCTTTCCAGGTTGAATTTTAATGATGCATTGGGGCAACGATTTTGTGAGAAACATCTTCACCCTTAAATAAAGATTTTCTTAATTCCTTACCTGTGTGCTAATTAGATATCACCTTGTTTTCACATTAAACAGACTTCCACATGAGAAAGCAGCAAGGATGCAGTGGCGTTAATGTTTCCTGGTGTCAACCTGTATTATTTCAGTAGACATTGAAATGAGGATGCATCTTGCTGCCTTTCCAATGAAGCAAGTTTAATTTAGTAATAGGTGAAAAACCATCCTTACAAAGGTGTTAATCAGAGACTTGGCTTTGTGGACACTTTTCAGAGAACAAATTTGTTAGCATAAAAATAAAGCCAGAAAATGAAGAGCTGTTTATTCACTCAATTGGATTTTTCTGCCAGCATATTTTTTTTCTCTGCAACCTACTGCTAAATTGTGCTTCCTAGCTGTTTTTATAAAATCACTGAATCAAATCTAACTCTGATTACATCAGGGAAGGCCAGGTACCCACACCATAACAGGGGGTTTGAAATTTTGACTTGTCTACTTAAATATCACCAAAATCTGATCACAAGGTCAATTACATCCCTGGGTGGGATTGAACCACCAACCTTTTGGTTAATAGCCGAACACACTAACCGATTGCGCCACTGAGACACTTTGCAAAAAGTACATACTGACAAAGGCTAATAAGCATTCATCTAGAACGTTTCCTAGAAAAACTTTAAAAAGTCAATAATCTGGAGAGTTTTTGTAAGATGTTTCTTCCATCAACCAACGAAGAAACACATTGGTACTTTCCCACGATGAGTGAGTGCTTCAGGATCTCTTGCACTTACATGTGCAGCAGAGTACTGCAATGGAAGCATGCTGGGCCCATAACCCAGAGGTAGGCAGATTGAAATTATCCTTTGCTATATGCATTTTTTTTGTTAATTAAAGTAATTCAAAACTGGGATTGATATTTTTGCTCTTTTATTTTTACTTAAAGTACAATAACTTTTACCATTTTAATTTGTTTTAATAGTATATTGACAGTATTGTTTTCTTTCAAAAATCCACTTAATTTTCTTTACCCTATTATTAAAATGGTAATTGACAAAAACAAACTACATTGTCACCAGAAGAGCAATACAAAATGTACAAGTGATATATTAAAATCATCTTTCCAGCTTGAATTTCAATGATGCATTGGGGCAACGATTTTGTGAGAAACATCTTCACCCTTAAATAAAGATTTTCTTAATTCCTTACCTGTGTGCTAATTAGATATCACCTTGTTTTCACATTAAACAGACTTCAACATGAGAAAGCAGCAAGGATGCAGTGGCGTTAATGTTTCCTGGTGTCAACCTGTATTATTTCAGTAGACATTGAAATGAGGATGCATCTTGCTGCCTTTCCAATGAAGCAAGTTTAATTTAGTAATAGGTGAAAAACCATCCCTACAAAGGTGTTAATCAGAGACTTGGCTTTGTGGACACTTTTCAGAGAACAAATTTGTTAGCATAAAAATAAAGCCAGAAATGAAGAGCTGTTTAATCACTCAATTGGATTTTTTTGCCAGCATATTTCTTTTTCTCTGCAACCCACTGCTAAATTGTGCTTCCTAGCTGTTTTTATAAAATCACTGAATCAAATCTAACTCTGATTACATCAGAGAAGGCTAGGTACCCTACACAATAAGAGGGGGTTTGAAATTTTGACTTGTCTACTTAAATATCACCAAAATCTGATCACAAGGTCAATTACGTCCCTGGGTGGGATTGAACCACCAACCTTTTGGTTAATAGCCTTACACACTAACCAATTGCGCCACAGAGACACTTTGCAAAAGTACATACTGACAAAATCTAATAAGCATTCATCTAGAACGTTTCCTAGAAAAACTTTAAAAAGTCAATAATCTGGAGAGTTTTTGTAAGATGTTTCTTCCATCAACCAATGAAGAAACACATTGGTACTTTCCCATGATGAGTGAGTGCTTCAGGATCTTTTGCACTTACATGTGCAGCAGAGTACTGCAATGGAAGCATGCTGGGCCCATAACCCAGAGGTAGGCAGATTGAAACTATCCTTTGCTATATGCATTTTTTTTGTTAATTAAAGTAATTCAAAACTGGGATTGATATTTTTGCTCTTTTATTTTTACTTAAAGTACAATAACTTTTACCATTTTAATTTGTTTTAATAGTATATTGACAGTATTGTTTTCTTTCAAAAATCCACTTAATTTTCTTTACCCTATTATTAAAATGGTAATTGACAAAAACAAACTACATTGTCACCAGAAGAGCAATACAAAATGTACAAGTGATATATTAAAATCATCTTTCCAGCTTGAATTTCAATGATGCATTGGGGCAACGATTTTGTGAGAAACATCTTCACCCTTAAATAAAGATTTTCTTAATTCCTTACCTGTGTGCTAATTAGATATCACCTTGTTTTCACATTAAACAGACTTCAACATGAGAAAGCAGCAAGGATGCAGTGGCGTTAATGTTTCCTGGTGTCAACCTGTATTATTTCAGTAGACATTGAAATGAGGATGCATCTTGCTGCCTTTCCAATGAAGCAAGTTTAATTTAGTAATAGGTGAAAAACCATCCCTACAAAGGTGTTAATCAGAGACTTGGCTTTGTGGACACTTTTCAGAGAACAAATTTGTTAGCATAAAAATAAAGCCAGAAATGAAGAGCTGTTTAATCACTCAATTGGATTTTTTTGCCAGCATATTTCTTTTTCTCTGCAACCCACTGCTAAATTGTGCTTCCTAGCTGTTTTTATAAAATCACTGAATCAAATCTAACTCTGATTACATCAGAGAAGGCTAGGTACCCTACACAATAAGAGGGGGTTTGAAATTTTGACTTGTCTACTTAAATATCACCAAAATCTGATCACAAGGTCAATTACGTCCCTGGGTGGGATTGAACCACCAACCTTTTGGTTAATAGCCTTACACACTAACCAATTGCGCCACAGAGACACTTTGCAAAAGTACATACTGACAAAATCTAATAAGCATTCATCTAGAACGTTTCCTAGAAAAACTTTAAAAAGTCAATAATCTGGAGAGTTTTTGTAAGATGTTTCTTCCATCAACCAATGAAGAAACACATTGGTACTTTCCCATGATGAGTGAGTGCTTCAGGATCTTTTGCACTTACATGTGCAGCAGAGTACTGCAATGGAAGCATGCTGGGCCCATAACCCAGAGGTAGGCAGATTGAAACTATCCTTTGCTATATGCATTTTTTTTGTTAATTAAAGTAATCCAAAACTGGGATTGATATTTTGGCTCTTTTATTTTTACTTAAAGTACAATAACTTTTACCATTTTAATTTGTTTTGATAGTATATTGACAGTATTGTTTTCTTTCAAAAATCCACTTAATTTTCTTTACCCTATTATTAAAATGGTAATTGACAAAAACAAACTACATTGTCACCAGAAGAGCAATACAAAATGTACAAGTGATATATTAAAATCATCTTTCCAGCTTGAATTTCAATGATGCATTGGGGCAACGATTTTGTGAGAAACATCTTCACCCTTAAATAAAGATTTTCTTAATTCCTTACCTGTGTGCTAATTAGATATCACCTTGTTTTCACATTAAACAGACTTCCACATGAGAAAGCAGCAAGGATGCAGTGGCGTTAATGTTTCCTGGTGTCAACCTGTATTATTTCAGTAGACATTGAAATGAGGATGCATCTTGCTGCCTTTCCAATGAAGCAAGTTTAATTTAGTAATAGGTGAAAAACCATCCCTACAAAGGTGTTAATCAGAGACTTGGCTTTGTGGACACTTTTCAGAGAACAAATTTGTTATCATAAAAATAAACCAGAAAATGAAGAGCTGTTTAATCACTCAATTGGATTTTTTTGCCAGCATATTTTTTTTCTCTGCAACCCACTGCTAAATTGTGCTTCCTAGCTGTTTTTTTATATAATCACTGAATCAAATCTAACTCTGATAACATCAGAGAAGGCCAGGTACCCTACACAATAAGAGGGGTTTTGAAATTTTGACTTGTCTACTTAAAGATCACCAAAATCTGAGCACAAGGTCAATTACGTCCCTGGGTGGGATTGAACCACCAACCTTTTGGTTAATAGCCTTACACACTAACCAATTGCGCCACAGAGACACTTTGCAAAAGTACATACTGACAAAGGCTAATAAGCATTCATCTAGAACGTTTCCTAGAAAAACTTTAAAAAGTCAATAATCTGGAGAGTTTTTGTAAGATGTTTCTTCCATCAACCAATGAAGAAACACATTGGTACTTTTCCATGATGAGTGAGTGCTTCAGGATCTCTTGCACTTACATGTGCAGCAGAGTACTGCAATGGAAGCATGCTGGGCCCATAACCCAGAGGTAGGCAGATTGAAACTATCCTTTGCTATATGCATTTTTTTTGTTAATTAAAGTAATCCAAAACTGGGATTGATATTTTGGCTCTTTTATTTTTACTTAAAGTACAATAACTTTTACCATTTTAATTTGTTTTGATAGTATATTGACAGTATTGTTTTCTTTCAAAAATCCACTTAATTTTCTTTACCCTATTATTAAAATGGCAATTGACAAAAACAAACTACATTGTCACCAGAAGAGCAATACAAAATGTACAAGTGATATATTAAAATCATCTTTCCAGCTTGAATTTCAATGATGCATTGGGGCAACGATTTTGTGAGAAACATCTTCACCCTTAAATAAAGATTTTCTTAATTCCTTACCTGTGTGCTAATTAGATATCACCTTGTTTTCACATTAAACAGACTTCCACATGAGAAAGCAGCAAGGATGCAGTGGCGTTAATGTTTCCTGGTGTCAACCTGTATTATTTCAGTAGACATTGAAATGAGGATGCATCTTGCTGCCTTTCCAATGAAGCAAGTTTAATTTAGTAATAGGTGAAAAACCATCCCTACAAAGGTGTTAATCAGAGACTTGGCTTTGTGGACACTTTTCAGAGAACAAATTTGTTAGCATAAAAATAAAGCGAGAAAATGAAGAGCTGTTTAATCACTCAATTGGATTTTTTTGCCAGCATATTTTTTTTATCTGCAACCCACTGCTAAATTGTGCTTCCTAGCTGTTTTTTATAAAATCACTGAATCAAATCTAACTCTGATTACATCAGAGAAGGCCAGGTACCCTACACAATAAGAGGGGGTTTGAAATTTTGACTTGTCTACTTAAATATCACCAAAATCTGATCACAAGGTCAATTACATTCCTGGGTGGGATTGAACCACCAACCTTTTGATAATAGCCTTACACACTAACCAATTGCGCCACAGAGACACTTTGCAAAAGTACATACTGACAAAGGCTAATACATTCATCTAGAACGTTTCCTAGAAAAACTTTAAAAAGTCAATAATCTGGAGAGTTTTTGTAAGATGTTTCTTCCATCAACCAACGAAGAAACACATTGGTACTTTCCCATGATGAGTGAGTGCTTCAGGATCTCTTGCACTTACATGTGCAGCAGAGTACTGCAATGGAAGCATGCTGGGCCCATAACCCAGAGGTAGGCAGATTGAAATTATCCTTTGCTATATGCATTTTTTTTTGTTAATTAAAGTAATTCAAAACTGGGATTGATATTTTTGCTCTTTTATTTTTACTTAAAGTACAATAACTTTTACCATTTTAATTTGTTTTAATAGTATATTGACAGTATTGTTTTCTTTCAAAAATCCACTTAATTTTCTTTACCCTATTATTAAAATGGTTACCCTATTATTAAAATGGTAATTGACAAAAACAAACTACATTGTCACCAGAAGAGCAATACAAAATGTACAAGTGATATATTAAAATCATCTTTCCAGCTTGAATTTCAATGATGCATTGGGGCAACGATTTTGTGAGAAACATCTTCACCCTTAAATAAAGATTTTCTTAATTCCTTACCTGTGTGCTAATTAGATATCACCTTGTTTTCACATTAAACAGACTTCCACATGAGAAAGCAGCAAGGATGCAGTGGCGTTAATGTTTCCTGGTGTCAACCTGTATTATTTCAGTAGACATTGAAATGAGGATGCATCTTGCTGCCTTTCCAATGAAGCAAGTTTAATTTAGTAATAGGTGAAAAACCATCCCTACAAAGGTGTTAATCAGAGACTTGGCTTTGTGGACACTTTTCAGAGAACAAATTTGTTAGCATAAAAATAAAGCCAGAAATGAAGAGCTGTTTAATCACTCAATTGGATTTTTTTGCCAGCATATTTCTTTTTCTCTGCAACCCACTGCTAAATTGTGCTTCCTAGCTGTTTTTATAAAATCACTGAATCAAATCTAACTCTGATTACATCAGAGAAGGCTAGGTACCCTACACAATAAGAGGGGGTTTGAAATTTTGACTTGTCTACTTAAATATCACCAAAATCTGATCACAAGGTCAATTACGTCCCTGGGTAGGATGTAACCACCAACCTTTTGGTTAATAGCCGTACACACTAACCAATTGCGCCACAGAGACACTTTGCAAAAAGTACATACTGACAAAGGCTAATAAGCATTCATCTAGAACGTTTCCTAGAAAAACTTTAAAAAGTCAATAATCTGGAGAGTTTTTGTAAGATGTTTCTTCCATCAACCAACAAAGAAACACATTGGTACTTTCCCATGATGAGTGAGTGCTTCAGGATCTCTTGCACTTACATGTGCAGCAGAGTACTCCAATGGAAGCATGCTGGGCCCATAACCCAGAGGTAGGCAGATTGAAACTATCCTTTGTTATATGCATTTTTTTTGTTAATTAAAGTAATCCAAAACTGGGATGGATATTTTTGCTCTTTTATTTTTACTTAAAGTACAATAACTTTTACCATTTTAATTTGTTTTAATAGTATATTGACAGTATTGTTTTCTTTCAAAAATCCACTTAATTTTCTTTACCCTATTATTAAAATGGTAATTGACAAAAACAAACTACATTGTCACCAGAAGAGCAATACAAAATGTACAAGTGATATATTAAAATCATCTTTCCAGGTTGAATTTCAATGATGCATTGGGGCAACGATTTTGTGAGAAACATCTTCACCCTTAAATAAAGATTTTCTTAATTCCTTACCTGTGTGCTAATTAGATATCACCTTGTTTTCACATTAAACAGACTTCCACATGAGAAAGCAGCAAGGATGCAGTGGCGTTAATGTTTCCTGGTGTCAACCTGTATTATTTCAGTAGACATTGAAATGAGGATGCATCTTGCTGCCTTTCCAATGAAGCAAGTTTAATTTAGTAATAGGTGAAAAACCATCCTTACAAAGGTGTTAATCAGAGACTTGGCTTTGTGGACACTTTTCAGAGAACAAATTTGTTAGCATAAAAATAAAGCCAGAAAATGAAGAGCTGTTTATTCACTCAATTGGATTTTTCTGCCAGCATATTTTTTTTCTCTGCAACCTACTGCTAAATTGTGCTTCCTAGCTGTTTTTATAAAATCACTGAATCAAATCTAACTCTGATTACATCAGGGAAGGCCAGGTACCCACACCATAACAGGGGGTTTGAAATTTTGACTTGTCTACTTAAATATCACCAAAATCTGATCACAAGGTCAATTACATCCCTGGGTGGGATTGAACCACCAACCTTTTGGTTAATAGCCGAACACACTAACCGATTGCGCCACTGAGACACTTTGCAAAAAGTACATACTGACAAAGGCTAATAAGCATTCATCTAGAACGTTTCCTAGAAAAACTTTAAAAAGTCAATAATCTGGAGAGTTTTTGTAAGATGTTTCTTCCATCAACCAACGAAGAAACACATTGGTACTTTCCCACGATGAGTGAGTGCTTCAGGATCTCTTGCACTTACATGTGCAGCAGAGTACTGCAATGGAAGCATGCTGGGCCGATAACCCAGAGGTAGGCAGATTGAAACTATCCTCTGCTATATGCATTTTTTTTTAATTAAAGTAATCCAAAATTGGGATTGATATTTTGGCTCTTTTATTTTTACTTAAAGTACAATAACTTTTACCATTTTAATTTGTTTAATAGTATATTGACAGTATTGTTTTCTTTCAAAAATCCACTTAATTTTCTTTACCCTATTATTAAAATGGTAATTGACAAAAACAAACTACATTGTCACCAGAAGAGCAATACAAAATGTACAAGTGATATATTAAAATCATCTTTCCAGCTTGAATTTCAATGATGCATTGGGGCAACGATTTTGTTAGAAACATCTTCACCCTTAAATAAAGATTTTCTTAATTCCTTACCTGTGTGCTAATTAGATATCACCTTGTTTTCACATTAAACCGACTTCCACATGAGAAAGCAGCAAGGATGCAGTGGCGTTAATGTTTCCTGGTGTCAACCTGTATTATTTCAGTAGATATTGAAATGACGATGCATCTTGCTGCCTTTCCAATGAAGCAAGTTTAATTTAGTAATAGGTGAAAAACCATCCCTACAAAGGTGTTAATCAGATACTTGGCTTTGTGGACACTTTTCAGAGAACAAATTTGTTAGCATAAAAATAAAGCCAGAAAATGAAGAGCTGTTTAATCACTCAATTGGATTTTTTGCCAGCATATTTCTTTTTCTCTGCAACCCACTGCTAAATTGTGCTTCCTAGCTGTTTTTTTTATAAAATCACTTAATCAAATCTAACTCTGATTACATCAGAGAAGGCCAGGTACCCTACACCACAAGAGGGGGTTTGAAATTTTGACTTGTCTACTTAAAGATCACCAAAATCTGATAACAAGGTAAATTACGTCCCTGGGTGGGATTGAACCACCAACCTTTTGGATAATAACCGAGCACGCTAACTGATTGCGCCACAGAGACACTTTGCAAACGTACATTCTGACAAACGCTAATAAGCATTCATCTAGAACGTTTCCTAGAAATACTTTAAAAAGTCAATAATCTGGAGAGTTTTTGTAAGATGTTTCTTCCATCAATCAACGAAGAACATTCAAGCTGATTTCTTGCAGCAGCTGGGCACTGTAACAGCTCCAGAGCTGCTCTGTAAGGCAACTAAAAGGGTGTGGGCCCTGCAGCACTACCTGTAGTTCGCATTGTGCGTTGGAAGGCACAAAGTAAGCAGACGGGAGAAGTCAGGATAGTGCGCAAGGGCATAGAAGGGAGCGGCTCAAGAAAAGAGAAGTGGAAACAGACAGCAAACTAGGCTGGAGAGAGACCTGAGACAAATAGATCTGAATTATACGAGAGCCGACCAGGGGAAACACAAATTATGCAGTCGAGTTTCCCACATTTGGGGAAATAGCTGGAGCAGCACACACAGAGTGCAATGGGTGAGCCTTGCCCTGGGAGAAGCACCTTCATGATCATAGTATCTCACCTGGCAGGTAAGTAGGAGTTGGGCAAGAGCTGAGGAGGGTCGCTGCTCGGGCACCCCCCTGTCAAGTGAAGGAGATCCAACTGAGGCAGCACAAGAGAACTCTCGAAAGAAGAACAAGGCTAGAGGAAGATCTGAGACACAGAAATCTGGCTTTTACCAGAGCTGACCAGAGGAAAGCACAAACACAGTCCCCCACTACCACAAATAATGCAGTCGAGTTTCCCACATTTGGGGAAATCACAGGGGTCAGCATACCCAGAATGCAATGAATGAACCTCACCCTGGGAGAACAATCTTCATGACCATGGTATCTCCTATGCAAAATAAGTATGATTTGGGATAGGGCTGGGGAGGGCCGCTGCTCAGGCACATCTCTGTCAAGTAAAGGAGATTCAACTGAGGCAGCACAAGGGAACTCTCATCTGGGGACAACAACTGCAGGGAGAACACATATTTTCAGATGAACATGGGAGGGCAGAAGGCTGCCTAATACTGAAGCACCCCCAAACAACAAACCAAATGCAAAAACTAGTACAAGCATTCCTGGGGGAAGGCCTGCTGCAGATGGATTTGCATATGGTGATGTCATCCAAGCAGTGGGTCAAAGTTGGCTTCAACCCTCGTCTGCATATGAAAAGAGAAAAGGGGCGTGCAGGGCATGGCGGCCTTTTGCGGCGCTTGGATGACCCCTAGTTCGCATTAAACACCTCCACCCTACTTCGGTGTGGGGCTCATGTTGGCTATGCCCCAGCCCCTGAAGCATTCAAGCTGATTACTTGCAGCAGCTGGGCACTGTAATAGCTCCAGAGCTGCTCTGTAAGGCAAGTAAAAGGGTGTGGGCCCTGCAGCACTACCTGTAGTTCGCATTGTGCTTTGGAAGGTACAAAGTAAGCAGATGGGAGAAGTCAAGATAGTGCGCAAGGGCATAGAAGGGAGCGGCTCAAGAAAAGAGAAGTTGAAACAGACAGCAAACTAGGCTGGAGAGAGACCTGAGACAAAGAGATCTGAATTATACGAGAGCTGACCAGGGGAAACACAAATTATGCAGTCAAGTTTCCCACATTTGGGGAAATCGCAGGAGCAGCACACCCAGAGTGCAATGGGTGAGCCTTGCCCTGGGAGAAGCACCTTCATGATCATAGTATCTCACCTGGCAGGTAAGTAGGAGTTGGGCTTGAGCTGGGGAGGGTCGATGCTCGGGCACCCCCCTGTCAAGTGAAGGAGATCCAACTGAGGCAGCACAAGGGAACTCTCGAAAGAAGAACAAGGCTAGAGGAAGATCTGAGACAAATAAATCTGACTTTTACCAGAGCTGACCAGAGGAAAGCACAAACACAGTCCCCCACTACCACAAATAATGCAGTCGAGTTTCCCACATTTGGGGAAATCATAGGAGTCAGCATACCCAGAATGCAATGAATGAACCTCACCCTGGGAGAACAATCTTCATGACCATGGTATCTCCTATGCAAAATAAGTATGATTTGGGATAGAGCTGGGGAGGGCCGCTGCTCAGGCACATCTCTGTCAAGTAAAGGAGATTCAACTGAGGCAGCACAAGGGAACTCTCATCTGGGGACAACAACTGCTGGGAGAACACATATTTTCAGATGAACATGGGAGGGCAGAAGGCTGCCTAATACTGAAGCACCCCCAAACAACAAACCAAATGCAACAACTAGTACAAGCATTCCTGGGGGAAGGCCTACAGCAGATGGATTTGCATATGGTGATGTCATCCAAGCAGTGGGTCAAAGTTGGCTTCAACCCTCGTCTGCATATGAAAAGAAAAAAGGGATGTGCAGGGCATGGCGTCCTTTTGTGGCGCTTGGATGACCCCTAATTCACATTAAACATCTCCACCCTCCTTCGGTGTGGGTCTCATGTTGGCTATGCCCCAGCCCCTGAAGCATTCACGCTGATTTCTTACAGCAGCTGGGCACTGTAACAGCTCCAGAGCTGCTCTGTAAGGCAAGTAAAAGGGTGTGGGCCCTGCAGCACTACCTGTAGTTTGCATTGTGCATTGGAAGGCACAAAGTAAGCAGACGGGAGAAGTCAGGATAGTGCGCAAGGGCATAGAAGGGAGCGGCTCAAGAAAAGAGAAGTGGAAACAGACAGCAAACTAGGCTGGAGAGAGACCTGAGACAAAGAGATCTGAATTATACGAGAGCCGACCAGGGGAAACACAAATTATGCAGTCAAGTGTCCCACATTTGGGGAAATTGCAGGAGCAGCACACCCAGAGTGCAATGGGTGAGCCTTGCCCTGGGAGAAGCACCTTCATGATCATAGTATCTCACCTGGCAGGTAAGTAGGAGTTGGGCTAGAGCTGGGGAGGGTCGCTGCTCGGGCACCCCCCTGTCAAGTGAAGGAGATCCAACTGAGGCAGCACAAGGGAACTCTTGAAAGAGGAACAAGGCTAGAGGAAGATCTGAGACAAAGAAATCTGACTTTTACCAGAGCTGACCAGAGGAAAGCACAAACACAGTCCCCCTCTACCACAAATAATGCAGTCGAGTTTCCCACATTTGGGGAAATCACAGGGGTCAGCATACCCAGAATGCAATGAATGAACCTCACCCTGGGAGAACAATCTTCATGACCATGGTATCTCCTATGCAAAATAAGTATGATTTGGGATAGGGCTGGGGAGGGCCGCTGCTCAGGCACATCTCTGTCAAGTAAAGGAGATTCAACTGAGGCAGCACAAGGGAACTCTCATCTGGGGACAACAACTGCAGGGAGAACACATATTTTCAGATGAACATGGGAGGGCAGAAGGCTGCCTAATACTGAAGCACCCCCAAACAACAAACCAAATGCAACAACTAGTACAAGCATTCCTGGGGGAAGGCCTGCAGCAGATGGATTTGCATATGGTGATGTCATCCAAGCAGTGGGTCAAAGTTGGCTTCAACCCTCATCTGCATATGAAAAGAGAAAAGGGGCGTGCAGGGCATGGCGGCCTTTTGCGGCGCTTGGATGACCCCTAGTTCGCATTAAACACCTGCACCCTCATTCGGTGTGGGGCTCATGTTGGCTATGCCCCAGCCCCTGAAGCATTCAAGCTGATTTCTTGCAGCAGCTGGGCACTGTAACAGCTCCAGAGCTGCTCTGTAAGGCAAATAAAAGGGTGTGGGCCCTGCAGCACTACCTGTAGTTCGCATTGTGCGTTGGAAGGCACAAAGTAAGCAGACGGGAGAAGTCAGGATAGTGCGCAAGGGCATAGAAGGGAGCGGCTCAAGAAAAGGGAAGTGGAAACAGACAGCAAACTAGGCTGGAGAGAGACCTGAGACAAAGAGATCTGAATTATATGAGAGCCGACCAGGGGAAACACAAATTATGCAGTCAAGTATTGGAAAATTCAGGGCTATGTCGTGTAGATGATGGCCTAACAGGAGGCTTTAAAATTTTCTTTCTAGTGTCCTTCGTTTGGGAGAAAAATGCAAAGGTACAAGATAGCTTTTCCTTGCCAATATCTCTCTTTTGCAAAGAGCTACGCATTGGAAAATTCAGGACTATGTCGTGTAGATGATGGCCTAACAGGAGGCTTTAAAATTTTCTTTCTAGTGACCTTCGTTTGGGAGAAAAATGCAAAGGTACAAGACAGCTTTTCCTTGCCAATATCTCTCTTTTGCAAAGAGCTGCGCATTGGAAAATTCAGGGCTATGTCGTGTAGATGATGGCCTAACAGGAGGCTTTAAAATGTTCTTTCTAGTGTCCTTCGTTTGGGAGAAAAATGCAATGGTACAAGACAGCTTTTCCTTGCCAATATCTCTCTTTTGCAAAGAGCTGCGCATTGGAAAATTCAGGGCTATGTCGTGTAGATGATGGCCTAACAGGAGGCTTTAAAATTTTCTTTCTAGTGTCCTTCGTTTGGGAGAAAAATGCAAAGGTACAAGACAGCTTTTCCTTGCCAATATCTCTCTTTTGCAAAGAGCTACGCATTGGAAAATTCAGGGCTATGTCGTGTAGATGATGGCCTAACAGGAGGCTTTAAAATTTTCTTTCTAGTGACCTTCGTTTGGGAGAAAAATGCAAAGGTACAAGACAGCTTTTCCTTGCCAATATCTCTCTTTTGCAAAGAGCTGCGCATTGGAAAATTCAGGGCTATGTCGTGTAGATGATGGCCTAACAGGAGGCTTTAAAATTTTCTTTCTAGTGTCCTTCGTTTGGGAGAAAAATGCAAAGGTACAAGACAGCTTTTCCTTGCCAATATCTCTCTTTTGCAAAGAGCTATGCATTGGAAAATTTAGGGCTATGTCGTGTAGATGATGGCCTAACAGGAGGCTTTAAAATTTTCTTTCTAGTGTCCTTCGTTTGGGAGAAAAATGCAATGGTACAAGACAGCTTTTCCTTGCCAATATCTCTCTTTTGCAAAGAGCTGCGCATTGGAAAATTCAGGGCTATGTCGTGTAGATGATGGCCTAACAGGAGGCTTTAAAATTTTCTTTCTAGTGTCCTTCGTTTGGGAGAAAAATGCAAAGGTACAAGACAGCTTTTCCTTGCCAATATCTCTCTTTTGCAAAGAGCTGCGCATTGGAAAATTCAGGGCTATGTCGTGTAGATGATGGCCTAACAGGAGGCTTTAAAATTTTCTTTCTAGTGTCCTTCGTTTGGGAGAAAAATGCAATGGTACAAGACAGCTTTTCCTTGCCAATATCTCTCTTTTGCAAAGAGCTGCGCATTGGAAAATTCAGGGCTATGTCGTGTAGATGATGGCCTAACAGGAGGCTTTAAAATTTTCTTTCTAGTGTCCTTCGTTTGGGAGAAAAATGCAAAGGTACAAGACAGCTTTTCCTTGCCAATATCTCTCTTTTGCAAAGAGCTGCGCATTGGAAAATTCAGGGCTATGTCGTGTAGATGATGGCCTAACAGGAGGCTTTAAAATTTTCTTTCTAGTGTCCTTCGTTTGGGAGAAAAATGCAAAGGTACAAGACAGCTTTTCCTTGCCAATATCTCTCTTTTGCAAAGAGCTACGCATTGGAAAATTCAGGGCTATGTCGTGTAGATGATGGCCTAACAGGAGGCTTTAAAATTTTCTTTCTAGTGTCCTTCGTTTGGGAGAAAAATGCAAAGGTACAAGACAGCTTTTCCTTGCCAATACTGAAGACATTTTCCCCACAAGGCCCTTTGGAGAGACAGAGAGAGAGTATGCCAGCACATACCCCAGCGCTATATAACCCAGGAATAGCACAGTAACTTAATGTTTGAACAATCGGTGAGGGGGAACATCTTGAAACCCCAGTTTGTACCCTTGGGACACTATTTGTAAAACACACGAGTCCATGTCCGAATGAATCCAGAACTGACTGAAGAGTTTTAGACGTGCCCCCACTGGTGCGGGCTCCTGCAAGAGAGCCCCAGCGTCATGCAGTGGATTTGGCAGAAGCAGAGGATGATCTCTGCTCCTGCGATCTTGAAGAGGATGCAGACCTCTTCTCTCTTCTCCTTCCTCTACCTGCAAAGAAAGGGGAATCTTAACTTTTTGCATATCTATTGGGCCGAAATGACTGCATCAGAGAATGATGCGTCTTCATCCGTTGGGAGGGAACATAGGGCAAGAAGGTTGACTTACCTGCGGGAGCTGCCGAGATCAAATTAACTAGGCAGTCACCAAACAAGGCTTCACCTTCATAGGGAAGAGACTCCCTTTCTTCTTGGAGTCAGCATCAGCATTCTCTTGGTGAATCCACAATGCCCTCCTATCCGACACTGCCATGAAATTGGCCCGTGAACTCAAGAGTCCTATATCCCTTGCAGTCTCACGTAAGTATGCTGCAGTGTCCTTGATATGATACAACGTAAGGAGTATCCCATCTCTCCAGGGTATCTATATCGGATGACAAGGTATTCGACCAATTCTTGAATACTACTACTCACCCATGCACATGTAATGGCAGGTCTAAGTAATGTACCCGTGGTTACATAACTAGAAATAATGTAGCTTCCTGCATACGATCCGCTGGATTTGTGACAGGGCCCCGTGCAGAACAGGGGGTGACTCCCACTTTATTCTGTCCGCGGCGGGAAATGAATAAACAACCAGAATCCTTTTGGGGATTTGAAACCATCTTGTCGAGCTGGCCCAGACTTTCTCAAACAGAGATGGAGGAACGTTACATCAGCTTTCATTATATATCTATATATACATACATATAGACCCCTTTGTCAGGAACAGCAGGGTCTTCAGTGATTTTAATATGTCCTTAATATCCACAATCATGTACTGAATGCTCCTTGCCAATATTGGATCTAATCAGGAAACATTATGGTCGACATAAGTATCAGTATCCGTGTCAGTATCAGTGTGTAGTAACTGGGCAAAATAACATTTTTGCGACCCAGCGGGGCCTGAGGGAAAAGAAACATAGCCATGAATATCACATCTATTCTCTACGTCTGTGTCTGGGACACAGATTTATCCAACCTTACTCTGATATTACTGAAACATTTACCCAGTCAGTTATTGGTGGTGCCAACAGGGCCACCATCATATGTCTGCATTCCTAATATAGTTTCCTCTTGGGAAAAACATTCAGCCACCGACATGTTGACACACATATACCAAGTACCCACAGACACACCGGCTTATGGGGGACAGACCGTCAGTAAATCTGTCAGAGGGACACAGAGGATTTTTCAGCTCACAATCCAGCGCCAAAAGTACACAGTCTGGGAAATAATAAACTCTATAGTGATAGACTTGTAATGCTCTAAAGATGTTCTGGTGAGGTGAGGAAGAAGCCCCGCCGCTGTAATGGCGCGTATCTGTCCCGCTCAGAAATAATTAATTACGCTATTGGGGTAAGGACAGTGCCCAGGCACTAATGTCCACTTTTTCCAGCCTTTTGTGAAACATTAAGTTACTGTGTTATTCCTGGGTTATATAGCGCTGGGGAGTGTGCTGGCATACTCTCTCTCTGTCTCTCCAAAGGGCCTTGTGGGGAAACTATCTTCAGAAAAAGTATTCCCTGTGTGTGTGGTGTGTCGGTACACGTGTGTCGACATGTCTGAGGAAGAAGGCTATATTAGAGAGGAGCGGGAGCAAATGAATGTGGTGTCTCCGCTGACACCTGATTGGATGGATATGTGGAATGTTTTAAATGCTAGTGTAAACTCATTGTACAAAAGATTAGACAAGGCTGAAGCTTTGGGACAGTCAGGGACTCAACCCATGCCTGATCCTATGTTGCAGGGACTGTCAGGGTCTCATAAGCGCCCACTATCCCAGATTGTTGACACAGATACCGACACGGATTCTGACTCCAGTGTCGATTACGATGATGCAAAGTTACAGCCAAAATTGGCAAAATCCATTCGATATATGATTATGGCAATAAAAGATGTTTTGCACATCACAGAGGAACCCCCTGTCCCTGACAAGAGGGAACATATGTACAAGGGAAAGAAGCCTGAGGTAACCTTTGAGGGGGTCACACGAGCTGAACGAGTTATGTGAAAAAGCTTGGGAATCTCCAGATAAAAGACTGCAGATTTCCAAAAGGATTCTTATGGCGTATCCTTTTCCATCAACGGATAGGTTACGATGGAAATCCTCCCATAGGATGGACAAAGCATTAACACGCACAGCTACAGTTGGAAAATCAAATTTTTTACCTTATGTTCCCTCACAGCATAAGAAAGCTCCGCATTATCAAATGCAGTCCTTTCGGTCACAAAGAAACAAGAAAGTGCGAGGTGCGTCCTTTCTTGCCAGAGGTAGGGGCAGAGGAATAAAGCTGCACAACACAGCTAGTTCCCAGGAACAGAAGTCCTCCCCGGCCTCTACAAAATCTACCTCATGACGCTGGGGCTCCACTGGCAGAGTCCGGCCCATGTGATGTCATGCAGCTGCTCTGACCACGCCTCCTGTTTCTCCGTTGCCGACCCCATTTTGAAACCGTGCCCCCGCACCGCTCCATCTCCGACTTGGAAATGGAGTGTTGTTGACCCCCCTCCCCCCCCCCCCTTCACCGATTCACAGGCAGAGGTGATCGCATTATCTGCGGGGTGCCGCAGAAAATGCAGGCGGATGCGTATGCTCTTAGCAGTTTTTGCAGTTGGATTGCGATCCAACCTGAATCAGGCCCTATTACCTATCACAATGCACTGCGGGTAGTACAAAATGGGGTTAATATAGGAGAAAAAACCCCAGAGCTGTGCTCCTTAATTGTCCCTGGTGGCTAGTGGAGCGGCTGCCCAGTAATCAGTGTCCACGCCAGTGCGCACACGGCCCGCCCCCATCAGCGGCCTCGTGATCCCGGAGGGCGGTGTGTGTGTGACTGACCTTAGGAAGAAACCGGAGCCTCCGCTGCAGTGACCCAGCAACCGGGGCACGGGAGTATACTGCGCCACTGGGAGTGATGGAGCTGCAGTAAAGAGGTCTATTAGACCTAGCCTGCTGCAGCCCTTGTAGATTCTTATAAAAAAAGTTCTTCTTTTCTTGCCAAAATTAATAGCTAAGAATAGGCTGCCTGAGGCAGCCCCCTGTTAAGTGGCCTGCTACTGAAGGCACCAACTACAAACTGAGCTCCCTGTTCATGGAAGCGAGGTTATAGAGGAGCAT
The DNA here is from genome assembly GCF_028390025.1 of Pseudophryne corroboree. Taxonomy (NCBI): domain Eukaryota; kingdom Metazoa; phylum Chordata; class Amphibia; order Anura; family Myobatrachidae; genus Pseudophryne; species Pseudophryne corroboree. Next base: position 5,601 of record NW_026970143.1, on the reverse strand, counting down.
CTTGGGAACAGTCAAAAGCTTTGAGCCTGTTGGTGCCTCAGATCAAGATCCTACTCTGGTGTACATATACAATGTGAATCCTTGTGGAGTCCAGTGTACCCCACAGAAGAAATGAATGCGTCACACCCATTGGCAGCAACATTAGAATAGCTGCTGATGGGCACAATTGAGAAAGGAAGGGGGGAAAACATTTGAATCCAGCACATATATGTAATTTGAATATGTAATTTGTACCTTCCTACTTTAAAATGTAATGGATGAACCTCACCCTGTGAGAACTATCTTCATGATCAAGAGATCTCATATGCAAGATAAGTATGTGTTGGGATAGGGCTGTGGAGGGCGGCTGCTCGGGCACACCCCTGTCAAGTTAAGGAGATTCAACTGAGGAAGCACAAGGGAACTCTCATCTGGGAACAACAACTGCAGGGAGAACACATTTTCAGACGAATGTGGGAGGGCAGAAGGCTGCCTAATACTGAAGCACCCCCAAACAACAAACCAAATGCAACAACTACTGCAAGCATTCCTGGGGGAAGGCCTGCAGCAGATGGATTTGCATATAGTGATGTCATCCAAGCAGTGGGCATAGTTGGCTGCAACCCTCGTCTGCATATGAAAAGAGAAAAGGGTCACGCAGGGCATGGCGGCCTTTGTGGGGTTGCGCTTGGATGACCCCTAAATCGCTTTATACACCCCCACCCCCCATCAGTGTGGGCTCATGTTGGCCATGCCCCAGCCCCTGAAGCATTCAAGCTGATTTCTTGCAGCAGCTGGACCCAGAAACAGCTCCAGAGTTGCTCTACAAGACAAGTAAAAGGGTGTGAGCCCTGCAGCACCACCTGTAGTTTGCATACACACATATATAGGACAGCATCTCTTATATGCCCCAGGGTCAATAAAATAGTATCCTTATCTAGGGTATCCATCCCCACAGATAAGGTATCCGTCCATGCCGCTACAGCACTACACACCCAGGCCGACGCAATTGCCGGTCTGAGTAAGGTACCTGAATGTGTATAAATGGACTTCAGGGTAATCTCCTGTTTGCGGTCAGCAGACTCTTTGAGGGTAGCCGTATACTGGGACGGGAGGGCTACCTTCTTGGATAAGCGTGTTAATGCTTTGTCCACCCTAGGGGAGGATTCCCATCGTAACCTATCCATTGATGGGAAAGGATACGCCATAAGAATCCTTTTGGAAATCAGCAGTCTTTTATCTGGAGATTCCCAAGCTTTTTCACATAACTCGTTCAGCTCGTGTGACCCCCTCAAAGGTTACCTCAGGCTTTTTCACCTTGTACATATGTACCCTCTTGTCAGGGACAGGGGGTTCCTCCCTGATGTGCAAAACATCTTTTATTGCCATAATCATATATCGAATGGATTTTGCCAATTTTGGCTGTAACTTTGCATCATCGTAATCGACACTGGAGTCAGAATCCGTGTCTGTATCTGTGTCAACAATCTGGGATAGTGGGCGCTTATGAGACCCTGACAGTCCCTGCAACATAGGATCAGGCATGGGTTGAGACCCTGACTGTCCCAAAGCTTCAGCCTTGTCTAATCTTTTGTGCAATGAGTTTACACTAGCATTTAAAACATTCCACATATCCATCCAATCAGCTGTCGGCGGAGACACCACATTCATTTGCTCCTGCTCCTCTCTAATATAGCCTTCTTCCTCAGACATGTCGACACATGTGTACCGACACACCACACACACAGGGAATGCTTTTTCTGAAGACAGTTTCCCCACAAGGCCCTTTGGAGAGACAGAGAGAGAGTATGCCAGCACACACCCCAGCGCTATATAACCCAGGAATACACAGTAACTTAATGTTTGCCCAGTAGTACTGCAGCATGTAATTTGCGCCAAATTATGTGCCCCCCCCCCCCTCTTTTCAACTCTCTTGTCTACCGTGGTATAAGCAGGGGAGAGTCCGGGGAGCTTCCTCTCAGCGGTGCTGTGAAGAAAAAATGGCGCTGGTGAGTGCTGAGGGAGAAGCCCCGCACCCTCGGCGGCAGGCTTCTGTCCCGCTTAAACTGTAAAATTGGCGGGGGCTCATACATATATACAGTGCCCCGCTGTATATGTGTTATATTTTTGCCAAAAAGAGGTTTATATTGCTGCCCAGGGTGCCCCCCCCCCCCCCTGCGCCCTGCACCCTTACAGTGACCGGAGTGTGTGAGGTGTATGGGAGCAATGGCGCACAGCTGCAGTGCTGTGCGTTACTTCAGTGAAGATCATGAAGTCTTCTGCCGCCTCTGAAGTCTTCTTTTCTTCTCATACTCACCCGGCTTCTATCTTCCGGCTCTGCAAGGGGGACGGAGGCGCGGCTCTGGGACGGACGGCGAGGGTGAGATCCTGCGTACCAATCCCTCTGGAGCTAATGGTGTCCAGTAGCCTAAGAAGCAGGACCTTGCAACTCAGAGAGTAGGGCTGCTTCTCTCCCCTCAGTCCCTCGATGAGGGAGTCTGTTGCCAGCAGTGCTCCCTGAAAATTAAAAACCTAACAAAATACTTTCTGTCAGAAAGCTCAGGAGAGCTCCTGAAAAGCACCCAGTCTCCACTGGGCACAGTATCAAACTGAGGTCTGGAGGAGGGGCATAGAGGGAGGAGCCAGTGCACACCCAGAACTAAAGTCTTTCTTAAAGTACCCATGTCTCCTGCGGAGCCTATCTATCCCCATGGTCCTTACGGAGTCCCCAGCATCCTCTAGGACGTTAGAGAAAATAGGATTTTAATACCTACCGGTAAATCCTTTTCTCTTAGTCCGTAGAGGATGCTGGGCACCCGTCCCAGTGCGTACTGTGTCTGCAGTTATTAAATGGCCCTTAACTCCAGAACATTTATGTGGAGAAAACTTTCCTGACTTGACCATCTTCCTTGGATGTTTTCCCCCTGTGTGACTGCTCCCCAGCCTCGGAGGGTTGCATCCATGGTCCCTAGGATCCAGTCCTGGATCCCGAACCATCGCCCCTCTAGGAGGTGAGAACTGTGCAGCCACCAATGGAGTAAGATTCTGGTCTTGGAAGACAGGATTATCCTCCGGTGCATGTGTAGGTGGGATCCGGACCACTTGTCCAACAGGTCCCACTGGAACACTCTGGCATGGAACCTGCCAAACTGAATGGCCTCGTAGGCCGCAACCATCTTCCCCAGCAACAGAATGCATTGATGGATTAACACTCTTGCTGGTTTCAGAATTTGTTTGACCAGACTCTGGAACTCCATAGCCTTTCCACTGGAAGAAAGCCTCTTCTGTGTCCAGTATGACTCCCAGAAACAACAACCGCGTCATTGGGACCAACTGCGATTTTGGCAAGTTTAGGAGCCAACCATGTTGTTGAAGAACTGTCAGGGAGAGTAGATGTTTTGCACCAACTGGTCCCTGGATCTCGCCTTTATCAGGAGATCATCCAAGTACTGCATAATTGTGACTCCTTGCTTGCGAAGGAGAACCATCATTTCCACCATCACCCTGGGGAAAATCCTCGGAGCCGTGGACAGACCAAACGGCAACGTCTGAAATTGGTAATGACAATCCTGAATTGCAAACCTTAGGTAGCTTGATGCAGTGGCTAAACGGGAACATGTAATTAGGCATCCTTATGTCTACCAAAACCATGAAATCTCCTTCCTCCGGACTGGAGATCCCTACCCTGAGAGATTCCATCTTGAAATTGAATTTCTTCAGGTAGAAATTGAGGGATTTCAAATTTAAGATTGGTCTGACTGAGCCGTCCGGCTTCGGGAGCACGAAGAGGCTTGAATAAAAACCTTCTCCCTGATGACTAAGGCCGATTTGAACAATCGGTGAGGGGGAACGTCTTGAAACCCCAGTTTGTACCCTTGTGACACTATTTGTAAAACCCACGAGTCCAGGTCCAAATTAATCCAGAACTGACTGAAGTGTTTTAGACGTGCCCCCACTGGTGTGGGCTCCTGCAAGAGAGCCCCAGCGTCATGCAGTGGATTTGGCAGAAGCAGAGGACGATCTCTGCTCCTGCGATCTTGAAGAGGCTACAGACCTCTTCCCTCTTCTCCTTCCTCTACCTGCAAAGAAAGGGGAATCTTAACTTCTTGCATATCTATTGGGACAAAATGACTGCGTTAGACAATGATGCGTCTTTATCCGTTGAGAGGGAACATAGGGCAAGAAGGTTGACTTACCTGCGGGAGCTGCCGAGATCAAATTAACTAGGCCGTTGCCAAACAAGGCTTCACCTTCAAAGGGAAGAGACTCCCTTTCTTCTTGGAGTCAGCATCAGCATTCCCTTGGTGAATCCACAATGCCCTCCTATCCGAGACTGCCATGAAATTGGCCCGTGAACTCAAGAGTCCTATATCCCTTGCAGTCGTAAGTATGCTGCAGTGTCCTTGATATGATCCAACGTAAGGAGTATCCCATCTCTCCAAGATATCTATATCGGAAGACAAGGTATTCGACCAATTCTTGAATACTACTACTCACCCATGCGCATGTAATGGCAGGTCTAAGTAATGTACCCATGGTTACATAACTAGAAATAATGTAGCTTCCTGCATATGATCCGCTGGATTTGTGACAGGGCCCCGTGCAGAACAGGGGGTGACTCCCACTTTATTCTGTCCGCAGCAGGAAATTAATAAACAATCGGAAACCTTTTGGGGATTTGAAACCATCTTGTCGAGCTGGCCCAGACTTTCTCAAACAGAGATGGAGGAACGTTACATCAGCTTTCATTATATATCTATATATACATACATATAGACCCCTTTGTCAGGAACAGCAGGGTCCTCAGTGATGTTAATATGTCCTTAATATCCACAATCATGTACTGAATGCTCCTTGCCAATATTGGATCTAATCAGGAAATATTATGGTCGACATAGGAATCAGTGTCCGAGTCAGTATCAGTGTGTAGTAACATTTTTGCGGGCCTGAGGGAAAAGAAGCATAGCCATGAACATCACATCTATTCTCTACGTCTGTGTCTGGGACACAGATTTATCCAACCTCACTCTGATATTATTGAAACTTTCACCCAGTCAGTTATTGGTGGTGCCAACAGGGCCACCATCATATGTCTGCATTCCTAATATAGTTTCCTCTTGGGAAAAACATTCAGCCACCGACATGTTGACACACATGTACCAAGTACCCACAGACACATCGGCTTATCGGGGATAGACCTACAGTAAATCTGTCAGAGGGACAGAGAGGATTTTTCAGCTCACAACCCAGCGCCAAAAGTACACAGTCTGGGAAATAATAAACTCTATAGTGATAGACTTGTAACGCTCTATAGATGTGCTGGTGAGGTGAGGAAGAAGCCCCGCCGCTGTAATGGCACGCTTCTGTCCCGCTCAGAAACAAATAATTAATTACGCTGGCGGGGTAAGGACAGTGCCCAGGCACTAATGTCCACTTTTGCCAGCCTTTTGTGAGGAATTTATGCTGCCCAGGGTGCCCCCCCCCCCACCCACATGCCCTGCACCCTGCAGTGCCTGTGTTTGTGTGGAAGCATGGCGCACAGCATTCCGCTCGCTGCGTGGTACCTCAGAATGCCGTCACTGGAGAAGAAGTCTTCTGTTCTTCTGCTACTCGCCTGTCTTC